>NC_137911.1:32513278-32520778 GCF_963457725.1 Sprattus sprattus | reverse complement strand
AGAGGGGGGAAGGGCGGGGCGCTGGGGCTGGGGGCGGTGAACTGGGGGTGCGGCTCACACATGATGTGGGGGTTCCAGCTGGGAGACAGCTTCAGCTCAGAGTCCTGGCACAGAGGTCACAGAGGTCACAGAGGTCACATGAGGTCACGAGGTCACATGAGTTCAAGTCACTAGTGCTTGTTTACAGAGTGCTTGCTGGTTCTGCTCCCACCTACCTAAATGCTCTCGTGAGGGCAAATGTTACACCTAGGACGCTGCACTCTTCTAGTGAGCGTCGTTTGGCACTGCCGCCTGTTCAGGCAAGGCAATCCAGACTATTCTTATTTGTAGTTCCACGTTGGTGGAACGAGCTGCCTAGCACTACCAGAGCAGGGGTGTCCCTCTCTACCTTTAAGAAGCTCTTGAAGACCCAACTCTTCAGAGAGCACCTCCCTTCCTAACTTGCACCTCTACTAGTACTTAACTTACACTTACATCAGTTACATTCCCGCACTTCTTTTTATTCCGTAGGTATTCATTGTTACTCTAGGACTCTATGGCTCATAGCTTGACTCTTCCCTCCCATGTACGTCACTTTGGATAATGCGTCTGCTAAATGACTTAATGGATTGTGGGTGCCTATGTGTGTGTGTGTGTGTGTGTGTGTGTGTGTGTGTGTGTGTGTGTGTGTGTGTGTGTGTGTGTGTGTGTGTGTGAAAGACACAGAGTGTAGGTGTAAGTGTGTAAGTGTGTCTGTGTATAAGAGTGTAAGTGTAAGTGTGTATGTGTGTAAGTGCGTAAGTGTGTAAGTGTGTTAGTGTGTTAGTGTGTTAGTGTGTGTGTGTGTGTGCGTGTCTGTGTGTGCACACACACCATCTTGGTTGGCGAGGCCTTGAGGCCGGTGCGGGCGCTCTCAGGGAACTCGTCCCAGTAGACGCTGAGGCCCTCCAGGCTCAGGCTCTTGTGGGCGAAGGTGGTGGCCTGGTGCACGTTCACGCTCGGGGTCTCCTCCGCAAGCTCATCGCAGTACTCCATCCTGCCACCACGGGAACAGCTCAGGATTCACCACCAATCACATCACACTCACATCACACTCACAGCCAATCACATCACACTCACATCACACTCACAGCCAATCACACTCACAGCCAATCACATCAGACTCTCAGTCAATCACACTCTCAGCCAATCACATCACACTCTCAGCCAATCACATCACACTCTCAGCCAATCACATCACACTCTCAGCCAATCACATCACACTCTCAGCCAATCACATCACACTCACAGCCAATCAAATCACAGTCACATCACACTCACAGCCAATCACATCAGACTCTCAGTCAATCACACTCTCAGCCAATCACATCACACTCACAGCCAATCACACTCTCAGTCAATCACATCACACTCTCAGCCAATCACATCACACTCTCAGCCAATCACATCACACTCTCAGCCAATCACATCACACTCTCAGCCAATCACATCACACTCTCAGCCAATCACATCACGCTCACTCACCCACATAACTGCCCTATTCTTCAGACAAAAGTGGGTGGGACTTCTGTGGGTGACTATGATCATGTGACCCACCTGTTGATGCGGAGTTCCAGAGCGATGCCCGTCTTGGAGTTTGCTGGAATGTGTTCGATCCTGAGGACCGTATCCACGAAGGCCACCTTGATCCTCCTCAAGACTGGGAACAGGAAGTGTGGAGGACAGGGTCAGAGGTCATATCAAGTAAAAACAGACTAGCACTGCACAGAGGGTCAGAGGTGTGTGTGTGTGTGTGTGTGTGTGTGTGTGTGTGTGTGTGTGTGTGTACCTGTCTCTATGGTCTCAGCAAACGTCTCCAGTCCCTCCAGCGGCTGGAAGCTCTCCCCCTGCTCGTCCATCAGCCTCTGGCTCAGGCACTCGCGGGCCAACTGCATGCTGCTCGTCATGAAGCTGGACCAGCACATGGGCTCCTGCCCTGAGGCTGCACACACCAAAACATGTCTCACAATGATGACATCATCACATCATCACATGGGCTCCTGCCCCGAGGCTGCACACACCAAAACATGTCTCACAATGATGACATCATCACATGGGCTCCTGGCCCGAGGCTGCACACATAACAACATGTCTCACAATGATGACATCATCACATCATCACATGGGCTCCTGCCCCGAGGCTGCACATATAACAACATGTCTCACAATGATGACATCATCACATGTGCTCCTGCCCCGAGGCTGCACAAATGAAAACATGTCTCACAATGATGACATCATCACATCATCACATGGGCTCATGCCCCGAGGCTGCACAAATGAAAACATGTCTCACAATGATGACATCATCACATGGGCTCCTGCCCCGAGGCTGCACACATAACAACGTGTCTCACAATGATGACATCATCACATGGGCTCCTGCCCCGAGACTGCACACATAACAACGTGTATCATAATGATGACATCATCACATGGGCTCCTGCCCCGAGGCTTCACAAATGAAAACATGTCTCACAATGATGACATCATCACATCATCACATGGGCTTCTGCCCCGAGGCTGCACACATAACAACATGTCTCATAATGATGACATCATCACATGGGCTCCTGCCCCGAGGCTGCACAAATGAAAACATGTCTCACAATGATGACATCATCACATCATCACATGGGCTCATGCCCCGAGGCTGCACACATAACAACATGTCTCATAATGATGACAATCTTAACTGTGAGCTGATATGGACTTCTCGATCATCATCTCACATCATCACATCTACTGTGAGAGTGCAAATGGTCAACATTGTGGTGCCTGTCTTTGTTCCTCCCTCTCCCTGTGACAGATTGGATCCCTGTCCAATGAATACGCTCTCCCTGTGACAGATTGGATCCCTGTCCAATGAATACGCTCTCCCTGTGACAGATTGGATCCCTGTCCAATGAATACGCTCTCCCTGTGACAGAGGTGCGGACGTCAGGGATTTTCCCACAATCATGGATTCTAACCATGACCCACGCAGCACTGATGAAGTTTTACGTTGTTGTTGCTGCTGAACTGGTACTAAACCCACACTTTTGAGCTTGTTGCGGTATTTGCAACCCTATAGCGAATTTAGTTTAGGGAACATATATCGTTAGTCACACACACAACTTCTGCTTAAGCCAGGTAAGGCCTCCGTGAGG
This sequence comes from Sprattus sprattus, assembly GCF_963457725.1. NCBI lineage: Eukaryota > Metazoa > Chordata > Actinopteri > Clupeiformes > Clupeidae > Sprattus > Sprattus sprattus. The sequence goes on along the minus strand of NC_137911.1, from coordinate 32,517,611 downwards.
AAGAGCGTGACACAGACACAGACACAGACACACACACACACACACACACACACACACTCACTCACACACACACACACACACACACACACACACACACACACACACACACACACACACACACACACACACACACACACACACACACACACACACACAACCTCTCACCTGCACGAGGACGTGGCCTGAACACCATCCTCAGCCCGCGGACCTCCAGAGCGCAGTGGTCCTGCAGCAGACAGGCCCAGGGCACGGTCAGCGTGATGGTCTGGATGAAGCCTTCGATCACCTCAAAGGGAGCCTCCACGGACTCCAGGATCTCGTTCAGAGACTGGGAACAGAGAGAACACAGAGTTACGGTCACCTGCTCCTCATAAACTAGATGGGTCCTGTACTAGTGGTGGTGTCAGGGTTGTGATAAGGTGGTTTACTCATCCATGTATCCATGGAGACCTATTGACAGGGTCAGGGTCAGGGTCAGGCCAGGGTGTAAATTATATTGTTTCTAATTCAGTATAAACAGATTTGGTGTACGGTCAACAGGTCTTCTATTTCTCAGTTTTTGTAGAGAGACTTAAACGAGATGGATCCTATACTAGTGGTGGTGTCAGGGTTGGGATTAGTGTGGCAGTTCAGGTCAGGGTTTTGATCGGTGTTGTGGTCTGGCAAAGTCAGCGTCATGGTCAGGGTTAGGGTCAGGGTCATGGTCATGGTCATGGTCATGGTCAGGGTCATGGTCAGGGTCAGGGTTCACTCACCCATTTGTCCAGGGGCACCTGTGACAGGGTTTGGGGTCAGGGTCATGGTCAGGGTCAGGGTCAGCGTCATGGTCAGGGTCATGGTCAGGGTCATGGTTAGGGTCCACTCACCCATTTGTCCAGGGGCACCTGTGACAGGGTTTGGGGTCATGGTCAGGGTCAGGGTCAGGGTTCACTCACCCATTTATCCAGCGCCACCTGTGACAGGGTTTGGGGTCATGGTCAGGGTCAGGGTCAGGGTTCACTCACCCATTTATCCAGCGCCACCTGTGACAGGGTTTGGGGTCAGGGTCATGGTCAGGGTCAGCGTCATGGTCAGGGTCATGGTCAGGGTCATGGTTAGGGTCCACTCACCCATTTGTCCAGGGGCACCTGTGACAGGGTGCCCGTGCCCTGGTACAGATCCACACTCAGCTGGTCCAAGCTCAGCTTCTCCTGCAGGAAGTTGCCTAGGTAACGATGCAGCAGGTACCGGCAGGCCCGCTTCTTAATGGACTCTGAGAAGGGCCAGGGCATCTTGTCTGAAGGCTGGACTGACCAAATGAAAAGTGTACCAACAAAATACTTCCAGCAACCGGGAGTTGTGATGCTAGTCTATCCGGTGCCACTGAAGGCAGAGTGCCTGAAGCCGTTCACAGGCAGGTCACCATGCGGTCCCAAGCGCTGACTTCTCATCCCGTTGGTGTGAAGGAAGGTGACTGGTTATTTTCTAACAGTTCAGAAAGGAGACTGTAGTAATGTCCCACATCCAAGCCAAGAGCCGACCTGCAAGCCACAGTAAATATTGAACACAGTGCTATTATACAAAATAACATCATAACACAGTGCAATTATATAATATAACAATACAACACAGTGCAATAATGTAATATTACAGTGCTATAATATAATATTATAATATAACACAGTGCAAACTCTGTTGTTGTGACACTCACAACATGAGGAAACATATTAGAGCTGCGTGTGTGTGTGTGTGTGTGTGTGTCATTGTGATGTGTGTCATTGTGACGTGTGTGTGTGTGTGTGTGTGTGTGTGTGTGTGTGTGTGTGTGTGTGTGTGTGTGTGTGTGCTTGTGTGTGTGTGTCATAGTGATGTGTGTGTGTCATAGGGATGTCTGTGTGCATATGTTTGTTTGTGTGTGTCTCATAGTGATGTGTGTGTGTCATAGCAATGAACAACAATTAATTCCAACAATTCCAGTCCATAAATGTGATAATCTGGGAGCTGCAGGGGTGACATCACTGTGACTTGGCAAGTCTAACCCTAACCATAACCCAAGCTATTTGACTAGCACAGGCTTCACTGCAGACAGCCTTGGACAGCCAAGTTATCTGACTAGCACAGGCTCCGATGCAGACAGCCTTGGACAACCAAGCAAAGTTGAATTCGACTTAAACTCATGACATTTTAATAAATTAAACATTTGAAGACAAGTACTGCTTGTTACAGTCAACAATGGTAGCCTTGTACCCAATTGTCTTTACGTCACCTAAGTAAGACGCTGATAAACAAGGCAATGTTAGCAAGCTAGCAATGTACTTTATGCTAGTAGGTTAATTTGTCATCCGCTAGCGAGCTACTCGAGATTCCTGAGTAGCTGATGACAAGCTAGCAATAACGAAGATTAAGGTGCTATCGTAGTAGGCCTAGCTATTTAACTGCCTCCAGCACCGTCACTTTGCAACAAATGGCTAACAACTCTCACCACCAAAGAACTCGCTTAGAAGCAACGAACATTGCTGGCATCCTTATGTTTGGCTCTTACTGTCTTGAGTCCTCCGTTATCGACTGATAAATTAAGCTATGTAGCCACCTAGAGTACCTACCGTTAACAAATACTTTACCGATTAGCATTGATGTTGTGATTTATGATTTTCACTTCACTGTTCTGACAACACACGCCGACAGTAGACTCGAAAACAAATATTGTTTTCTGTTTAAGATGACGTTTACGTCATCTGTGTGTACAAAACATGTTGAGCAATGACAGCCTCGCAGCCTAGTTTAATAGATGGCTTGAACCCTCGAACATTATCCATGTAATTACACGACGTAAACATCAACTACACATTTATTTTCCTAAAGCAATATATCTAGTATGTAGTGATGCTGATATTAGTTAATCCATACAAAATGAACCGAAATAATGACACAGCACTAAACGTAAGAACATCTCTCACCGATTGCTTGTATTGTTTACAAACACTTTCATGACTCCGCACACAGACGCGTAACTGAACACCATAAACGCCCGCACGCATGCTCACCTCTTCTTTGATGTTGTCCTAAGAGTGTAAAGATTCGTTACCGCCGCCATCAGGACTGGAGTGTGGTCTTTAATTCAAAGACAACATGGGAGTTTACCAGAAATGTGTAGTTTTTAATGTTAGCATTTTAACATGTCCTGCTCCCCTATGACAACGTGACTAGGTTTTCGCAAAATTGTTGAAAATAAGATGTGAATATAGTGTAGTTGTAATTATCAGTAGGTTGTTTTTTTTGTCGCCACAAACTGTTGTCTTGTCTCGTAAAAATAAAGATGTTGCTACCAATATAAAGCAGACAAATAATGGACTATATTGTCCCCTCAGGCAAGACGAGATAGAATCAATTCTTTGTGACTGGCATTGTAATTATGCAGTCATCATCTTTTCTAGATTCATGTCACTTACACTTTCAAAGGTTACAAGACTATACAGCCTCAGGAACCAAGCAGCAAGCATGGTTGACCAATGTGTTCTCACTACAGAATGCTTCAACATCTACAGAGCAGTCTATTGGCCTTGCTGTCTGGGCAGTTCAGCAGTACATCTCCTTATGCACATGAGTTGTCAGTCATTTCTGTCCTAGAAAAATGATTCATGAAGAAAACACAATAAATGAATGTCCCCTCTGTCTTACTTTGATTACTGCTCATCTTACATGTGTCAAGTGTTAACATGTTACATATCAAACACTGAAAGCACACAAAACTTTTATAGACTTTTATTGTCAGAAAGATTGACCAATCAAATGCCACAGAGATTTTTTAACATAGTTATTCAATGTAGCAGCTGAGCTGGTACAGATTACAGAAAAAAGACCAATATCAGTAGCCACTCCAAAGACAAGATGCACACACTATGACGATAAGGATTGGGGTGTGTGTCTCGATAGGGTCGCCATAACTCCTCTCACTATGACGATAAGGATTGGGGTGTGTGTCTCGATAGGGTCGCTCTTACTCCTCTCACACACTATGATGATAAGGATTGGGGTGTGTCTCGATAGGGTCGCTCTTACACCTCAGGGAATATCCTAAAATCACAATCATTCCTAATCATCACCGTATGGTCTGCTGCCTCCAATCACCCAGTGCAAGAGCAGACTCCTGCATATCATTCATTCAGAGAGGGTGATTGGCTGATGACTGCTGCTTATCATTCATTCAGAGAGGGCGATTGGCTGACTGCTGCATATCATTCATTCAGAGAGGGTGATTGGCTGACTGCTGCATATCATTCATTCAGAGAGGGCGATTGGCTGACTGCTGCATATCACTCATTCAGAGAGGGTGATTGGCTGACTGCTGCATATC
>NC_137911.1:32500778-32510778 GCF_963457725.1 Sprattus sprattus | reverse complement strand
TTGCACACATCAATGTGGAGACGCGAGAGGGCAACCGCTACTGCTTGGAGCTCAGTGAAGCTGGACTGAGGGTGAGGAGAGGGAGAGGAGAGGAGAGGAGGGGAGGGGGGAGCCATTGAACCCGTCTGTGTGGTATTATAACATCTGTAAGCTTCTGTGTCGTATTATAACATCTGTGTGCTTCTGTGTGGTGTTATAACATCTGCCTGCATCTCGCTTCTAAGTGTATCTTTTGTAGTTTTACATTTAGTATTGTCATGTTTATAATGTATTAATCCATTCAGTGTTGTCATGTTTAAAATTTGGTAATGTATTTAGTGTTGTCATGTACTAGTGTGGTTGTGTATTTAGTGTTGTAATGGTAATAATTTGGCAATGTACTTAGTGTTGTCATGGTAACAATGTGGTAATGTATTGAGTGTTGTCATGGTAATAATAATGTGGTAATGTATTGAGTGTTGTCATGGTGATAATAATGTGGTGATGTGCTCCCTGATTGGCCTGCTGCAGGTGGTGGGTCTGGGCTTTGACCTGGTGGACGAGACCATGAGGACCCAGTACCATGAGAGTGTGTACTCCCTGCTGGACTCCCTCAGTCCGGGCTACCGGGAAGCCTTTGGGAACGCCTTACTACAGCGGCTGGAGAGGCTCCAACAGGACGGACGTTAAAGTCCCGCTTGCAACCATCTACATTCCATGATGCGCTACTCGGCCTGATTGCTGTGTGGAGATGAGCTGAGGGGCCGTGCTTACCTTTTATCCCCAGGAGGGGGCGCTGTGATTAGACTGGTGGTGATGAGGCACAAGGAGAGGGGGAGTGTGCTGCGGTGTCAGCCTCCTGCTAACTCATCTCTGGGGCGAGGGTGGGCCTGTGACGGCCTGGCCCTCCACTGCAAGACATTTCTGTGCATTTTCTATTTGGGGTTTTCAACGTGTGTGTGAAACGTATAGCAGAGGTATTAAACACAAATCCATTGTTATGCATTTGAACTCTGTTCTCCATTAGCCAGTACCCACAGCTACCCACTTCCTCAGCCTACGCTTTGGTGTGTAGGGTTTGCACTTCTGTACTCTGTACACACACACACACACACACACACACACACACACACACACACACAGCTCCACACCTCTGTTCCAAGCCAAAGATATAACAGTTAGTCTGCTGTTTAGATGTGTGTGGTGTGTGGGTGGGTGGGGGGGGGCAGTATCTTTCTTATGGTGGCATCGTGAACTCTGACCCTAGCTGAGGAAAGTGAGGCCCAGTCTCATTGTGAAATTGAACCCAATCATCTAATTTGGTTAATTGGCTGATTTAGTAACTAAGGGGGCAATTACTCTTTCACATAGGGCCAGGTGGGGTTGGAATGCTTTTTTCCTCCAATAAATGACCTAATTTAAAAACTATATTTTGTGTTTACTCAATTATCTTTGTCTAATAATAAAATGAGTTAGATATTCTGAAACATTTAAGTGTGACAAATATACAATGGAGCCAGCCTTTCTCACCAGCTTGTTTAATTTGTTTGCATCCCTTGTGTTGATGTTACCCCCCCCCAACACACCACACCAAAGCAGACTACACTGGCTACTAGACTGGTTAAACATCTGCAGCAGCCTATTGCACACTTTAAAGGACCTGAGCCGCCTCAGGAAGAACAAGGCGCTCTGCCCCTTCCTGTAAAGGGCCTCAGTGTTGTCAGTCCAGTCCAGTTTGTTGTTAATATGGACAACAGGAACTTGTAGTTGTCCACCGCCTCCCCTCGGATGGTGATCGGGGTCGGACCCGCTGCTGCCTCTTTGTCTATTATTATTAGTTATTGTCATTATTATTATTAGTTATTGTCATTGTCATTAATATTATTATTATTGTCATTGCCATTCATGTCCGTATTGTGACTCTTTAATAATGTAAGATTATTGTTTATGCTTACTAAGTAGTCCTAAGAACATAATTGTTCAGACTGAGCTTGTGTTTCACCCTGTGTTCCACTGTGCACCTGATAAACACTTTGACTGAATACAACAGAGGCCCAAAGTAGCAGAATTCTTTATTAAATGTCGGTAAAAAGCCTTAATTAAAAACAAAATGACACACAGACGGACTCGCACACGACGAGGAGGGGCTGACTACACAGCAGTCAGCGAGAGATAACATGATTCCCAGCCCGCACCTCCACACCCCCCTACACACACACACACACCACCATCATCATCATTCTCACACTGATCAACATCAATAACCCCAGTTTGGCAGCATGGACGTATGCAGTTCAGCAACATTTCATCGGTGACATCACCAAACCATTCAACTGCATGTAAACAATGATTAACTGTTAAAAATCCACAGGTGGAAATAAAAATTTGAATTTAAATCTTAAAATCTCTGGTCATACAAAACTGAGAGTCTCTCAAACACACAGACGCCCGCCCCCCCCCCCCCCCCCCCCCCCCCCCGAGCGGTCTGTGCCTCCAGTCTCCCAAAGACAGACGCCCCCCAGAGCTGTCTGTGGGTTCAGCTCACGATCTGCACGGGGAACTTGATGCAGAACAGGTCTTTGCCTGAGTCGTCCCGGAGCTCCCACTCCACCACCAGCTTGATCTGAGGAGAGGAGGGGAGGGGAGCGCACGAGTCAGATCACATGACTGCCACACAATAGATCACATGACTGCCTCACAATAGGTCACATGACTGCCTCACAATAGGTCACATGACTGCCTCACAATAGGTCACATGACTGCCTCACAATAGGTCACATGACTGCCTCACAATAGGTCACATGACTGCCTCACAATAGATCAGGTCAGCAGTCCGCCAGGTCAGGGACCAGACAGACAGATTAGGGAAGTTACTGCGGTTTCATTTCTTCAGAGATAAGAGCAAGGGTTATACAGCCAGGTTTCATGTTCCCCATTTTGTTAACTGTACTAATTAACAGCGGGGTATTGTGAACAGCAGCAGTAGTTTTGCTGAAGTTATTAAGAGCAGCAGTAGTACTATCTCTGGGGTTATCTAACAGTAGCAGTAGTAGTACTTACCCTGAGTTAATTAACAATAGCAGCAGCAGTAGTAGTACTATCTATGGGGTAATTTACAGTAGCAGCAGCAGTAGTACTTACCCTGAGTTAATTAACAATAGCAGCAGCAGTAGTACTATCTATGGGGTATCTAACAGTAGCAGTAGTAGTATTTACCCTGAGTTAATTAACAATAGCAGTAGTAGCACTTACCCTGAGTTAATTAACAATAGCAGTAGAACTATCTCTGGGGTTATCTAACAGTAGCAGTAGTAGTACTTACCCCGAGTTAATTAACAATAGCAGTAGTAGTAGTAGTAGCACTTACTCTCAGGTATTTAAAGGTGCATTAAGGATTAATAGCTATTCGCTAAAGGTATGCTAGCAGCTAAAACTAACGAAATCTCTTGAAATGTGCTGACTTTGACATTATGACAAACTAATTACTCAACGACTGTCCTTACACAGTCAAACATCAGTCATTTGCAACACAAGACTAAGCAAGACGGCAAATAAGCTACTTACTAGATCGGCAGAAGGTAATCAAAGTCAGGTCGGCGGGCATCGGCAGGCAAAACTACAGAACGCAGTTATATGCCCATCGACCCTGCTATGCCATTGGCACGGACGCAATTCTCCATATTAAAAGTCATTGTAGCGCCCCAATTTTATTTAATCTGTTATTTTAAGGTTAAACTGCTTATCCTAACCCTAATCCTGAAGCATAATTGTTGCATATTGTACCTTTAACAGCAGCAGTAGTAGTAGTAGTACTTACTCTGGGGTACTCGGGTTTGACAGGCAGCTGGTTGACGTAGTTGTAGCTGGTCTGTTTCTGGATGGGGCAAGCGATGCCACACTTGCAGCCGTCCTCTACGGGGATGGGGAAGGGGATCGGCACGCCGGCGATCACACCGTGCACCACCGCCTTACTGGTCTGACTCTCCACCTCTGGAGGGGTCAGCAGGTCAGGGGTCAAAGTTCATTCATGTGTGACTGCTGATATTTAGAAAAACAAAAAAAAAACTCAGAGAAGGGGAGTTGTGGACTCACGGCTGGTGAAGGTGACGTTGACGGCGTAGGAGTGGCCTTTCTGCAGCTGGCAGGGCTGTTTGGGGCAGGGGTGAATGTCCACCAATGCCACCTTACCCACGGAAGAGCCTGACGGGAGGAGAAGGATCTGATTGGTCACCAAAACCTCAGAAATGACTGACCACACCACAGCTGTGAAACAGCACCGAGTTTACACAACCCCTTAAATTAAGTTATAGCAGGTCAAGGAAACTACAGTCTAACAACAACAAAACAACAAAGACGCTATTGTTCGTTTAATTGGTGAAGGGTAAAACTGTCCCATCTCCGTTTAAAGATAAGGCAGGAAAGAATCTAGAGTTGTATAGTCGGTTGTGTGTCGGGAGTCGAGCTCAATATGAAACATCACATGAAACTATGTGTAGCAACCAAGAACAGTGAAATATCAAACGTATCAGCACTGGTGGGGTTTTTCGCAAACCATACTTACCACAATCCAGAAATTTCACATGCTCGGCGTACGTCAGTGCGAGGAGCAGCATGAGGAAGGTGCAAACGTCGCGAAACGCCATTGTGCAGACTGGCTCACTACAATTCCAGGTCAATGTGATCTTGCTGCGTAGCTACGAAAACAATAGGGCAGAGAGTACTTCAGATGATACTTGGCACACACTGTACTTAACATCAGGTATTTAAACAGTCTGGACCGATCATATGACTGCGGTGACCTCACACACCCGCCCACTAAGTCAGAAAGCCAAACCAAATCTATTTCCAACGTAAATCCTATCACAAGGTACTGTTGTTAACTTATACAATGCCTATTGGAATCGACAAATACAGCTGGTTGATTAAGTCTCCTGAAAGTTACAAACAAACTTTGAAACCCACTAGTTGATTATTCACCAGAGAACTTGTCGAGGCACACACCCGTAGACGGTACACAACTTCCTGGTTGTTCAGAGTGACGCAAATTTACGCCGCACCGTCAAATGAGTGCTACCCTGACGGGCGTGCGATAAGCCAATCACAGTAATCATTAACTGACGGAAACGACAGACTTTCGTTGGCCAATCATATTATTAGGAACCCAAGATAGGGTTGATCCTGCAGAAAACAGTTTGTTGTTATGGGAAGATGTCACTTGTTCGTTGCGTCATGCTAAGTGCTACTAGGACAAAGGCATGGAGCGTCGGAAGGTAAACAGTGACATGGACCCAAAATTGTCTTTATTTGCATTAAGTACTGTATTATGTGTAAATAAGCAAATCAATCAAAATAAGACATCGTTTCCTTAGCTTGTCTCCATTGGATTGACTGTGCTAAGTTAGCGAACTTCCTCAGGCAAGCTAGCTAGATAGGTCACGTTACTTTATATAATTGTAAGAACGTACAATGTTAATATAGTGTACTTAGAGTTAGTGTTTTATCGATTTTCTATCTTAATGAACAAGAAAGCAAGGCAGGCTGATTAACACTTGGCTTAGTGTACTGTTCTATTATTTACATGACCAAATGCATTGTGGTCAACCGATATCAGCTGCATGCACGTTAAGCACTTGTTGACGTTTAAGCTTGTATTACTAATTTATGAATATTTATGTTTATTTAGTTTCAGGAAATGTCTTTTCTTATCTGTTGAGGCTGGGCACCTAAATATGTTTCACCGTGGGAGAGTGGAAAACGTCCTTTCGATTCCTTTTTATGTCTTGACATATTAAGTTATTGACAATAAAGCTACTTTGACTTTTTACTTTGACTTTGATAGTAAAATATTAGCTGTCATAAGGCAAACAGCTAACAGCGTCCGTCTGTTTCTCAGAGCGTCTTCGGCGCTTCTCTACGCGGCCGGTGCGCCCGGCAAGGCACTGGCTCGCACTCCACAGATGTCGCCAATGGTGTCCGCCTTCTCACCAAACTATAGCAGCACGTCTGCCGCCCAGCAGCAGCAAACACCGGGCATCAACGATGACTCAGTGAAGCTCAGCGCGTCCTGCGTGAAGGTGAGCACTTAACGCACGTCTGCATGAAGTATATAATAATAATAATGATGATAATAATAATACTCATTCAATCTTATATAGCGCTTCTCTTAATACCCGAAGTCACTTTACAGAGTCCAGTAGTCATTCATACAGTCATACCGGTGGTGGTCAGCTACATCAGTATACAGTACCAGTCAAAAGTTTGGACACACCTTACATTTTTTTGTGTGTGTTTTCTTTACTTGTATTATGTTCTACATTGTAGATTAAAACTGACGACATTTACACTACGAAAGAACACATATAGAATGATGTTCCTAACAAAAAAAGTGTTATCTACCATGAAGAAAATTATAAAAGTAAAGAAAAAACTTCTCAAAAAATGAGAAGGTGTGTCCAAACTTTTGACTGGTACTGTATGTAGTGAAAGTGTTTGTGTTATGTAGTGTTCTACGCTTTGTTTCATAGCTCAGAGTGTGTGTGTTATGTACTGTGCTATGCTTCGTCTCGTAGCGCAGAGTGTGTGTGTGTTATGTACTGTGCTATGCTTCGTCTCGTAGCTCAGAGTGTGTGTGTTATGTACTGTGCTATGCTTCGTCTCGTAGCTCAGAGTGTGTGTGTTATTTACTGTGCTATGCTTCGTCTCGTAGCGCAGAGTGTGTGTGTTATGTACTGTGCTATGCTTCGTCTCGTAGCTCAGAGTGTGTGTGTTATGTACTGTGCTATGCTTCGTCTCGTAGCTCAGAGTGTGTGTGTTATTTACTGTGCTATGCTTCGTCTCGTAGCGCAGAGTGTGTGTGTTATGTACTGTGCTATGCTTCGTCTCGTAGCTCAGAGTGTGTGTGTTATGTACTGTGCTATGCTTCGTCTCGTAGCTCAGAGTGTGTGTGTTATTTACTGTGCTATGCTTCGTCTCGTAGCGCATGGGCGAGATCATGGATAAGGGCGAGTACCTGCGCATCACCGTGGAGGGGGGCGGCTGCTCGGGCTTCCAGTACAAGTTCTCCGTGGACAACAACAGGAATGATGATGACAGGTAACCATGGCAACCCTAACCCTTACCCAGGTTCACAGTTGGTGCAGGGGGAGGCTTTGTATGGAAACACTGCGGGGGATTCCCAAAACACACACACACACACACACACACACACACACACACACACACCACTGCCCCAGGACACACACACCACTGCCCCAGGACACACACACACACACACACACACACAATTCTCCAAATTGCTTCATTCTGCAGGTTTATACTTTAGTGTGCTCTACCTTGCAGATTGCACATTTACAGACATCATCTAGAGTGCAACTGTCTAGACGAGTTGTCATGGCAACAATGGTGGTCTTAATCCAGACTATTTTTGGCCCAAAGAATTCCGATCAGATTATTATCAGTGCACCCCCCCCCCCCCCCCTCTTGCAGCAGTGTGGATGCGTCGTACTCAACCTGTTGTCACTGACACTGTATCTAGCCTGAGAGATTACTCTGAAGGCAGCTGGTATTCACTAAAAGAAATATATAACATTTTAAAATCTAATGGTTTATTTTAATCCAGTTTGGTGGCAGTTTTTTTTATGGTGAATTTATGTGCTGCTTGTGACGCATGTCCAAAAGAGCTTTCTAAGTACACTGGAAAACAGATCATTGGGATATTTACCAGGCATAGATTTACCAGATATGTAGCATGGTGGCGTGTGTGTGTGTGTGTGTGTGTTCTCTCTCTTTCTCTCACGGTATTTGAGCAGGACGGCGAGTGTGATGTGTTCTCTCTCTCAGGGTGTTTGAGAAGGATAAAGTGTGTGTGTGTGTGTGTGTTTTCTCTCTCTCAGGGTGTATGAGCTTGATGGTGTGTGTGTTCACTCTCTCTCTCTCTCTCTCTCAGGGTGTTTGAGAAGGATAAAGTGTGTGTGTGTGTGTGTGTTCTCTCTCTCTCAGGGTGTTTGAGCTTGACGGTGTGTGTGTGTTCACTCTCTCTCTCTCTCCCAGGGTGTTTGACCATGATGGTGTGTGTTCTCTCTCTATCAGGGTGTTTGAGCTTGACGGTGTGTGTGTGTGTGTTCTCTCTGTCCCAGGGTGTTTGATCTTGACGGTGTGTGTGTGTGTGTGTTCTCTCTCTATCAGGGTGTTTGCGCTTGACGGTGTGTGTGTGTGTGTTCTCTCTGTCCCAGGGTGTTTGAGCAGGACGGCGTGGGTGTGTGTGTTCTCTCTGTCCCAGGGTGTTTGAGCTTGACGGTGTGTGTGTGTGTGTTCTCTCTCTCTCAGGGTGTTTGACCATGATGGTGTGTGTGTTCTCTCTCTCTCAGGGTGTTTGAGAAGGATAAAGTGTGTGTGTGTGTGTTCTCTCTCTCTCAGGGTGTTTGAGAAGGATAAAGTGTGTGTGTGTGTGTTCTCTCTCTATCAGGGTGTTTGAGCTTGACGCTGTGTGTGTGTGTGTGTGTTCTCTCTGTCCCAGGGTGTTTGAGCAGGATGGCGTGGGCGTGATCGTGGACCAGGAGTCTCTGGAGTTCGTGAAGGGTTCCACGGTGGACTTCTGCCAGGAGCTGATCCGCTCCGCCTTCCTGGTGCAGAAGAACCCTCAGGCCGACCACGGCTGCTCCTGCGGCTCCTCCTTCTCCATCAAGGTCTGACCCCTGACCCCTTGTGACCCCTGACGCAGGGTCGCAGGAGGTGTGTGGGGTCGTGGAGCCACCCCAGTTGTCTTGACGACTGAGCTAGTGCTTCACCTTCAGCCGCTTCCTCTTCCTCCATAGATGGCCATCACAGCCGTCACTCTCCAACCTCTCAACCCTGCAGTCAGTCAGCCAGTACCCTAACCTCTGACCTCTAACCCCTGACCTTTAACCTCTAGAGCTCAGTCTTCCTCTTCCTCCATAGATGCCCATCATAGCCGTCACTCTCTAACCTCTCAACCCTGCAGTCAGCCAGTACCCTAACCCCTGACCTTTAACCCCTGACCCTAGAGCTCAGTCTTCCCCCTTCCTCCACAGCCCTACCCCCTGACCTCTCACCCCTGACCCTAGAGCTGTCTTCCCCTTCCTCCACAGCCCTAACCCTGACCTCTAACCCCTGACCTCAGACCCCTGACCCTAGAGTCTGTTTCAGGGTTCATTAGTGTGGAGGACACTTCAGGGAGGATTCTGCACCTTCATCGTAAATTGCATGCAAAGATGCATCGTAAAGTAAATCTAATATTATTATCAGCACATTCACCAGACGGGTTGTAAGGTAAATCTATTAAACGAGCCCATTCAAAGGACGAGTGGATTGTGATGACCTAAGATCAGCCTGTGGTGTGGACTGAAGACAGAGTGTGTATATATTCATATGAGTACATATGAAAGTGTGTAAATATATTTCTAGAATTAAAGTATGGAAGATAAATAGGCTGTCGGTGTCATTCTTTCAAATATCCCTCAGAAACACCTCACTGTATGAGCTCACTGTATCCACAGAGCAAGGTCAAGATAAGGTCAGCTGGACTATTTCAACTGATGTGACGGCACTGGTTCATTTGGCTCAGAGTAACCCCACACATGTTACAGGTCTGCCTCATGTTGTCATCATGTGACATCAGGAGAACAGTCAAGATCTAGAAGAACTCAGGAGAAAAGGCAGGTTCTAGGAGACATTGGGAAAACTGTTGTGAGAGGATTCTAAAGGGATCCGACACGTCCCACTGATCATCTTACACTCCTGTCAGTCTGTTGCCCTGACACCCCATAATATTCTGCTGTCAGTCTGTTGCCGTGACATCATAATCAGCACACGTCCCACTGAACATCTCACACTGCTGTCAGTCTGTTGCCCTGACATCCCATAATAATCAGGACACGCCCACCCCTGAATAAAGCTGCGCGCTCACCAAGAGTTTGTATTTATTAAAATGCTTCTTTTATGAATCATTTCACAAAAATATACAAAAGAATGGCTTTACAAATATTTACATCGATAATATTAA
>NC_137911.1:32488278-32490778 GCF_963457725.1 Sprattus sprattus | reverse complement strand
CCTGCAACAGAGTACAACAGCAATAAGACCTTAGCATACACACACCTCTGTCTGTCTGTCTGTCTGTCTGTCTGTCTGTCTGTCTGTCTGTCTGTCTGTCTGTCTGTCTGTCTGTCTTTCTGTCTGTCTGTGTCTGTCTGTCTCTCTCCTGCTCGTTCCATGTCTTCATTTGCTTGTTCAATGATTTTATTGACAGTGTGTATGTGTGTGTGTACGTGTGTGCAGTGGCGTTTCTACATTAGGGGTGCCCCACCAGACCCACGAGATGGCGCTGTTGAGCAGAAGGCTCAATCCATTCCTACTTAGTGGCAAACTATATATATATTTTTATATGCAAACTAGCGTACATATTTGTGTGAATAAACTTGACTCACAAGCATTATAGTCTTGTTTTGGAGTAATTTGATTTGTGTGTTCTACTGCCTGTGTGCTTGCCATAGGCATGAATGAACGTTATGTCTATATTTCCGTTTCCTGTTTCCGGAGGGTCAAAGACCCACGCTGCCCCACCGTTACCATAGAAACACCAATGAGCGCGAACCACACCGGCCAAAGTTAACATTGAGGCTAGGGGCAATTTCAAATTTGCCCCTAGACGTTAACTGCGTAATCTACGTATTCTACGAAATGTAGACTGGGATAATGGGAACCCCGCGAGAACTCTATCCCGAGACTAAGCAACAACAAAAAAAAACATACAGTGAGAGTGAGATCAGGAGTTACAGGAGAGTTCGCTATCGGTAGATTTTACACAATTTTGAAAGAGTTTTTTAATGAATGGATAAGAATGAATAACGTAGATTGTTTGCTGAGGGTGCATTTCAGCACATTGCCGCAGGAAGAAAAATTGGAAATACAACGTTTGGGACCACACAGTCCATGCTTTCTATTGAAAACACCTTCATTAATGGACTGCTGGATTTTAACGACAACGTAATCGAGAGGTTTGCTCAAGCAAAGAACCGTGGAGCCAACTTCCTTTTTAAGTGATCTGCATTGGTGAGTCAAAACTGAGCTGAAGGAGATCGTTTTGTTTAATAAATTATGCAAGTTATTGAAGCTATGTGTCTGTCTAATCTTTTTACTTTAATGCTATATTATATTGCGTACCATGTTGGCGCTCTGAGATTATTTGGAACGAAGAGTGCGTTTAAAATATAATGCAATATTATTATTAATATTATTATAGGCAACATCTTTGTGTCGTGCTGAGCGGTAAAGCATGTGACATGTATTTGAAATAGGATGTCTGCTCCCTGCTGGCACTCAAAATGCAGCCCATTGTATACCTGACTGGTCTATATATGTAGGCCTACTGTTATAATAATCAGCTACCTCTATTTTTGTAATGTAATATGACGTCATATAAATTTACCCCACCAGAAATTTCAGGCTAAAATCGCCACTGCGTGTGTGTATGCGTGTGTGTGTGTGTGTACGTGTGTGTGTGTGTGTGTGTGTGTGTGTGTGTGTGTGTGTGAGACATACCTACTTGGCCAGTGGCCACTACGTTGGGGAACTTGGGGTGTTGGTTGATGGTCAAGCAGAGAATGTCATCGCTGTGTTCTGTGTAGAAGCTCTGGCAGGCTGCAAACACACACACACACACACACACACACACACACAGTTAGCATGTTTAAAGCCCCATTTCGGGATAATTAGTTTACTTGTGTTATTGTGTTGGTGGTGTGGTAAAGCGCTGTGTGTGTGTGTGTGTGTGTGTGTGTGTGTGTAAGTGTGTGTGTATGTGTGTGTGTGTGTGTGTGTGTGTGTGTGTGTGTGTGGTTTGTGTATGTGTGTGTGTGTGTGTTTGTGTATGTGTGTGTGTGTGTGTGTGTGTGTGTGTGTGTGTGTGGTTTGTGTATGTGTGTGTGTGTGTGTGTGTGTGTGTGTGGTTTGTGTATGTGTGTGTGTGTGTGTGTGTGTGTGTGTGTGTGTGTGGTTTGTGTATGTGTGTGTGTGTGTGTTTGTGTACGTGTGTATGTGTGTGTGTGTGTGCTGAGGCTCTCTGGCGCCCACCGGTGGTGAGGTTGAGTACGATGCCCACTGATGCTGTGTGGTAGATGATGTCAGCCCCGTCGTTCAGGTAGTGCACGTTGTTGCGACAGTCGTTGCCACGGTAACCAAATACCAGCTCCAGTACGAGGTCCTTCAGAGAGCCAGAAGGGTTAAAGGTCAAAGGTTTCCACGGCAACCGGCCACAGAATGTCTTTGCTAAGGAACTTTAACCTCTGACTGTCATAAACAGTTAGCATGGTAACCCCACATCAGCTGACCTGCACCTACCCTGTACAAACACTCAACTCATCTCACAATCAGTCTACTGACCACATCTGACACACACACACACACACACACACACACACTAACCCCAACACCCACGTCTGACACACACACACACACACACAGTCACCCCAACATATGTCTGACACACACACACTCTAACCCCAACTTATGTCTCACACACACTGTTACGACCCTGGCGGGTCTAGGCCCCGCC
>NC_137911.1:32465778-32468278 GCF_963457725.1 Sprattus sprattus | reverse complement strand
GTATACTGGGCGGGTTCTATTAGGATCTGGGGCAGTTTCTATGTGGTTTGGGGGCGGGTTCTATATTGGTTTGGGGGCGTGTTTTATAGGGGGTTGGGGGTGGGTTCTATGTGGCTTTGGGGGCGGGTTCTATGTGGTTTTGGGGGCGGGTTCTATGGGGGTTGGGGGCGGGTTCTATTGGGGTTTGGGGGCGGGTTCTATGGGGGTTTGGGGGCGGGTTCTATTGGGGTTTGGGGGTGGGTTCTATGGGGGTTGGGGGCGGGTTCTATGTGGTTTTGGGGGCGGGTTCTATGGGGGTTTGGGGGCGGGATCTATGACGTCACAGAAGTCATACACTGCCACCCACCTCTGGAAGCTTCACCTCTAGCTACTGTTGAGGCAAAGACAGAGAGAGAGCATCAGTGGATACATCACTCCACACACACACACACACACACACACACACACACACACACACACACACACACACACACACACACACACACACACACACCAGACACACACACACACACACACACACACACACACACACCTTTGTAGCCCTGGTCTGTCTCCCTGAGGTCGATGACGGTGATGGGCTTGAAGGTGAGGTCCCACACACACACACACACACACACACACACACACACACACACACACCTTTGTACCCCTGGTCTGTCTCCCTGAGGTCGATGACGGTGATGGGCTTGAAGGTGAGGTCCCACAGGCGGATGCAGCCGTCACGCCCCCCGGTGGCGAAACCCTCCTCACACGCGTTCATGCTGAAGATCCCTGACTGAGAGAGAGAGGGATGAGGAGAGGGGGAGAGGGAGAGGGAGAGGAGAGGAGAGAGAGAGGGATGAGGGGGAGAGAGAGAGGGAGAGAGGGAGAGAGGAGTGCAGAGAGAGAGAGAGGAGGGGGAGAGAGAGAGAAAGAGAGATGAGAGAAAGAGGGGGAGAGGAGAGGAAGAAGGGAAAAGAGAGAACAAAGAGAGAGAGAGAGAGAGAGAGGTTTTCTGACACTTGCATAAACTGTTCAGATCATTCATTCTGATTAGTGTAATCAATTCCTTAAATCTGTTTCATTATGGATATCCAACGTTACATACGTTGTTGGAATATCCAAGGACATACTCCTCTTCATTTGACATTGCGTTCATTTCCTAACTATTAACTGCAGTTTATAGTCACACACACACACACACACACACACACACACACACACACACACACACACACACACACACACACACACACACACACACACACACACACACACTATAACTGTAAGCCAGGAAACATTTTCGAGCTATTGGTATAATGTCCAGAGTAAAGATGTTAGAACTATAGAATATATATATACAGTATATACACTATTAGTATAATGTGCACACATGTAAAGATCTGTTCTCTTGGTCCTGGATAAAACAGCATTCTGAATGAGCTGATGTTGTTTAATGGTCCTACTCTACTCTGACACACACACACAGACACACACACACACACACACTCACCCCGTGTGCCCCCTGTATGGTGCGGAGCAGAGTGATGCTCTTCCACACGTAGATGTCCCCGTTGAGGGCGCCGGAGTAGGTGAGTTCGTCGCGAGCGCAGGCCAGGCACAGGATGGTCTGCAGCTCCCCTGTCTTCCCGAACACGCCCCGCCGAGGAGTCAGAGCATTCCCACAGAGGGTCCAGAACTACACACACACACACACACACACACACACACACACACATATGAATACACACACACACATATGAATACACACACACACACACACACACACACACACACACACACATACATACACACAAACATACACATACACACACATATGAATACACACGCACACACACACACACACACACACACACACACACACACACACACA
Source organism: Sprattus sprattus (assembly GCF_963457725.1). Classification (NCBI taxonomy): domain Eukaryota; kingdom Metazoa; phylum Chordata; class Actinopteri; order Clupeiformes; family Clupeidae; genus Sprattus; species Sprattus sprattus. The sequence continues at coordinate 32,466,405 of NC_137911.1, read as the reverse complement.
CACACACACACACACACACATATGAATACACACATACACACACACACACACGTTACAGTGCGCTATCAGAGCATGGTCCACCAGGCTCCATATCCTACACACACACATAGACACACACACACACACACACACACACACACACACACACACAGAGAGAGATAAACACACACACACACACACACACACAGATAAACACACACACACACACACAGACTAACTCTGCATGAGGACTAACCTTGATATGTTTGACTCCACAGCTGACCAGTTTGAGAGGCTGGTACAGATCCCAGGAGATGTCAAAGATCTGAGAAGATACAAAGGTGTGTGTTTATCTGTGTGTGTGTGAGTGTGTGTGTGTGTGTGTGTGTGTGTGTGTGTGTTTATCTGTATGTGTATGTGTGTGTGTGTGTGTGTGTGTGTGTGTGTGTGTGTGTGTGTGTGTGTGTGTGTGTTACCCTGTCTGTATGGCCTGGTGCAGCAGCTAGCACCTTTCCTCTTCTCCAGTCCCAAACGCAGATGGTGTTCTTAGAGTCCAGCCCTACTGACACCAGACACTATAAAGCACACACACACACACACACACACACGCACGCACACACACACACACACACACGCACGCACACACAC
>NC_137911.1:32415778-32425778 GCF_963457725.1 Sprattus sprattus | reverse complement strand
CACTCACTCACTAGACCCTGATGTACCCTTACACACAAACACACCCCTCGAGTGAGTAGACCCTGAAGTTCCCTTTTAACACACACACACCCTGATGTACCCTTACACACACACACACACACACCCCTCAAGCGAGTAGACCCTGCTGTACCCTTACACACACACACACACACACACACACACACACACACACACACACACACACACACACACACACACACACACACACACACACACACACACACACCCCTAAGCGAGTAGACCCTGATGTACCCCTTACACACACACCCTCAAGGGTGGCCAAACCTGATGACACCACACCTCTGTGTGTGTGCCCTAACAAGGCGGCTAAAACTCATGGGTGCTAGCGTCTGTCGCTAATTACCTGAGCGTGTAACACATATCTCAAACACACAAATTCACTCACACTCACACACACGCACACGCATACATTTCACACACACACACACACACACACATATCTCAAACACACACAAACACACTCACACTCACACGCACACATTTCACACACACAAACATATCTCAAACACACACAAACACTCTCACACACACACACACTGTGTTGTGGTTGCATTGCCACCACCAGCAGAGTGCCACACATACAGTAGACCCATACTCAATATTGACCATGATGACAAAACACCTCTAGAAACACACACACAAGGACACTCACAAACACCTCTAAAAACACACACAAGGACTCACACACACCTCTAAAAACACACACAAGGACACACACACATGCTCTGCTCTTCCTCCTTCAGTGTTGTGGTTTTCATGCGCGCGGATTGGAAAGGGATCCTGCTTCATGTTTTAGCAGGTGCTCGCGCAACTCTACTAGTGTATGTGACGACTGGCGGTGCACGAGAGATCCCAATCCCGTCAGTTTCACTTGTTGCAGCATTTGTGATCCCAAACGTTCTGCCGCTGAATACGAGAGGCACGTTGACTCCTCGTACATCCGGCAACACAGACAAGAAAGACATGTCCCCCATTTTCACTTACTCCGTGACAGCTACCGGTAACAGCACGTGCATGTACGTTACAACCCTAACACATACTTAAGTCATACTGCTGTTTGGTCGACCTCCTTACACTTCGCTGCCCAATACACGTTAATAGTGGCGTAATAACGGCCTCAGCCGAAGCAGTTATAACCATAGACATAGCTCACGGGGGTCAGAAAAGGCGGATGTAGTGTCTTGCTCACCTGCACGTGTCGGCGAAGGCCAGGAAGTTGAGCTTCTTCATCTTCTTATCGCTGAGCCAGAAGCCCACGCGCCGACCGCGTAGGAACGTCTGCATCGTCAGGTCCACGCGGCCCTCCTCCAGATGTGACAGCCTCGAGCAGCTCTCCGGTTCTCCGGTCAAAACAGGAAACAAGTCAACTTACTGAACACGGCCCTGTCAACACGAGAGTGTGAGAGAGAGAGAAAGAGAGAGGGGTTAGAGGCTCGTGGCCGCTGTGTCCATCCGTGCTGGTCCTCCCGGTTGTCGGTCAGGCTCGCACCAGCTGCGCACATCGTCTGATGCTTAACCGAGTTCCTGTGCTACTGGGCAGTGGCTGTTGTTATTGGGCTTAATGGACGCTAGCGTTAGCAGGGTTTGCCCTCGCCTGGCCCCCTTCCTGATATCGCTCTTGATCCCCCGGCACTCTGGGTTAACCCAAAGAGCATGAAGACTAAAAATGCGCCATAATATTTACTAACGTTCCGACACACAGCAAGCTAGCTAACGCTGCAGCCCCAGGTGAGTTCGGTATCTCCGTATGTCATGGAGGGAGTGAAAGCCGTCCCGTGGGGGAACATCTCTGTTTAGCAACTGTGTGTGTGCACAGCGTGATGAATGAGACAAACAGTCTTACCAGTCAGTGCATTTCCGACAAGATTATCGCTGTTTTCGTCGCGTAGCAGTGGAGCTAGCTAGCATAGAAGCCGTTCACTACTCTGTAATCTTGACCACAAATTCAGAAGCAACCGATCAAACGCGCCCAGACAGCCGGTGATGTGTTTAAATCCCCAAGAGGCATTCGGTTCGATGTGGGCACGATCACACCCGACTGGAGCAAGGGCAATGTGTGTGTACCCACCACTACCATGACATAGGGCGGCAGCGCGCAGGCAAACGGAACACACAGCTCCGCTCCCTCTCTCTCTCACACACACATACACACACACACAAACACACGTAGAGACACGCACTCTTCGCCCTGAATTCAATGAAAACCCCTGCAATTCCTCGCATGGCCAGCAGAGGGCAGTATATAGGAGACCTGGCTCTTAAAGGAGCAGCTATACATTTTAGGCCACTTAGATTGAGAAGACCATCAACAAACTCACTAAGTCACTGAAGCCTCTGACATATATAACCTTTATTTAACCAGGAGAAACCCCATGAATAATCTCTTTTTCAAGGAGACCTGGCAAAGACAGGCAGCAGCAGACAGAAACACAAGAGGAGACCAAATGTAGAAGTTAGTGTCGTAGCCATTACAATACACGCAGTATTTACACGCCGTAGCATGTTCATTGTATATATGATTAGGTAAGAAGCTAAAACTAAGGTCAAACGCTATGATTAGAAACGCTGGTCACTCCAGATTTATTTTTCTTTAGGGAGTTCAGTCTCACTCAGTCGTTGAAATCGCTGGTCGTTACAATGGCGCTACTATAGCGCCATCTTGTGGACTAACTTGATATTTCAGGCTGCCTTTCATACTACTTGACGAGTTCTGCCAAACATATTGCATTCGTCCTTCTTTATCAGGCCCACCCATTTAATGGTCCCTTCCCCAACTCCTCGCCGTGGATTCGGTCGTTTCCCTCGGAAACTCCATCGTTGGGCAGCGGCCTGAGCGGGAGCGTGTCGAGCAGCTCCGCAGTTAAAGAGTAAATGAGAGTGGCAGCTCGTGCAGAACGGATGCAGTTGCGAAGATAGGCCTCCCGCGTGCACGGGCCCGCATGATAAACAGCGCGTCCGGTTTCTGTCAAAATTAAAGTCACCCTGAAGAGTAGATATCCACTTCCTAGTTTCCCAGTTCTCTTTGTAACCAAATAACTTTATATTCTCTTTTGTCGATAACCAAGAAAATATTAAAGCAAATGTGGCATGATCTGTGATTTATCTTATTTAGTTAGACTAAAACAGAACCATGCTAATTTATAAAACTCGTCAAACAAAGTTTGGAAATTTGGGTTTGGTCGATTATTTCTCTGTTGTTACAATGCTAACCGGAATTGTATGTTATGTCGTTGGAAAGCCTGTTTATTTTCATGTTCAGGGAGAGAAATCAATTCTGTGTTGGGCTTGAATAAGTGCACTGAAGTCAGGTTAAATGTCTGAGGTGGATATGCGAAAGGCAGCTGACAGGTGATCGTCAATGAGAGAGGATCTGCATCTGGATTTGTTAAATTTAATCACTGAGAATGTTTGTTCACATGTGTAGGTAGATTCCCCGAGAGAGGGGCACATTTCTCAAATGCCTTTTTTCTCATTAGCGCTGCATAGTCCACCAAACACTCTTTGATAAACTCCCCATCAGAGAATGGCTTACTTTTTTCAGCAATTTTGTGGGTTATCACAAAGCTGGTTTTGACTGCTCCATACCTGGATGTGTGAAGCTTAGTAAAAAGTCCTTGTTGATTTTGCAGCTTAGCTTGCAAACCTTCAGGGCCCTGTTCGGCGTAGAACTGTAGCTAAGATAATCAGTCCATAATTATGAGTGCTTTGTTCTCTGCATCAGCGACATTACAAAAAATTTCGGCTGAATCGGTAGCGCTCATACAAGAACTCATCATGATGGAAAATGGATCTTGGCGATCGCAAAGAATTCTCTCCCTATGCTAATCAAACTATCTAATATGACTCATTTTAGTCCTTGGTCAATGGGATCCCTCCTTTTTACCAGGGGTGTGGCAAGCTTAGCCAGCTAAACTAAGTATAGCCTGCCCTGGAGCAGGTAAGTGCTAAGTGATATGTTACTATGGTAATTTATCAGAAGTTGCTTCGCCGAACCCGATAAAGGGGCGTTCTCTTATTTTAGCCTGGCAGTTAGCTTGCTAAACCGCTTAGCGAGCTATGCCGAACAGTACCTAGATGTTCGTGCTCGCTTTGCATCAGTCAAATTCTTGTATTTTTCTGCGTGTTTAGTCTGGTAATGGTGATTCAAGTTGTAATCCTTAAACACAGTGATCCATGTGCACACACACACACACACACACACACACACACACACACACACACACACACACACACACGTACCTCCCACTGTGTTCTGACGGACTGTGTGAAGAACTCCATGTATTTAACAAACTATGCACACCGCTTTACCTTTGACTTACGGACCTAGGCCTACATAAATAAAAAAAATATCCAGCTTATTATACGGTTACTTGCCAAAACGATAGAAGACATTCCTCCAAAATACCTCTTTTTAATGATTTTTTGCCGTTTCGTGATTTCCGCTAAGAAAAAAATAGTTCTTCAAGCAAATAGAGCTTTAATGTTTCAGGTGTTGCGTACCAACCCACCTTCTGACTTCCATGTTTCAATGACTTTGTGTTACGTTAAATGACCGGACTGATATGAAAGATGTGGATTAGAAGCACAAAACCCGTTACCAATGACAGCAGTCATAATGTTTTGCAGCAGTGAATATAAAGAAATGACAGACATGCCGACGTTGGGGTGGCCCATTCAAATCAACAGAACTTTTAGGAACATTCTGAAGAGCCGTATAATACTACAGGTACCTTTGATCCCTAATTTACAATTGACCTCCGGGCCGCACTGTGACAGCCAACGGGCCGCACCTTGCCCAGGTCTGCAGTAGAGACTCTATAAATAAAGTCAAGAGAGCAGCCTGATTGATGCAAGAAGCGGATGTTTAATGCATGTTCATCCACCCGAGTTCTAACCCTGCTGGCTCCAAGAACCTGCTACAATCCGTCGAGGAATACAACAACCACAGGAGAGGAATACTGTACAACGACCACAGGAGAGGAATACTGTACAACGACCACAGGAGAGGAATACTGTACAACAACCACAGGAAAGGAATACTGTACATCACAAGCGCTTAAAAATATATATACTCTTTTCATAATTTCAAACAATATCTGTACAATGAGTGTTTTAAAAAATATTTACAGGTACACAAACTTCATAGGACAGTACAGGACACCAGGACCGAGGAAGTGCTTAGGGGGGCGGGGTCTACCCAGAGAGGGGGAGGAGTCACAATGCTGGAGGAGGAGTCAGAGGTCAAAGGTCTCTGGGACGATGCGGTGACACCCGGTGACGGAGACAGACCGACCCGAACGCAGGCCCCTGCTCAGGGTCCGAGACATAGGATGGGAGAGAGAGACGGATGCAGGGTTGTCATGGAGATGAGATGATGGGATGGGATGAGGTTCAGCGTCGGGATGCAGGCGTGGCCAAGAGGCCCAGGATGGAGGAGAGACACTGAAGCTTCTCCTTCACCACCTCCGGCAACTTCTCATTCTCCTGATACCTGAAACACACACACACACACACCAGAGAGACAGACAGGTCAGACACACACCAGAGAGACAGACAGGTCACACACACACACCAGAGAGACAGACAGGTCACACACACACACCAGAGAGACAGACAGGTCAGACACACACCAGAGAGACAGACAGGTCAGACACACACCAGAGAGACAGACAGGTCAGACACACACCAGAGAGACAGACAGGTCACACACACACACCAGAGAGACAGACAGGTCAGACACACACCAGAGAGACAGACAGGTCAGACACACACCAGCAGAGAGACAGACAGGTCAGACACACACACACACCAGTGACACAGACAGGTTACACACACAGCAGAGAGACAGACAGGTCAAACAATGATTGCCCCATGCCTGAGTGGCAGGAAGTAGGCCTATGGGTTGCTATGGGCTGCTATGCTAGGACTATGGGTTGCTATGGGCTGCTATGCTAGGACTATGGGCTGCTATGCTAGGACTATGGGCTGCTATGCTAGGACTATGGGCTGCTATGCTAGGCCTATGGGCTGCTATGCTAGGCCTATGGGTTGCTATGCTAGGCCTATGGGCTGCTATAGGCTGCTATGCTAGGCCTATGGGTTGCTATGGCAGCTATGCTAGGCCTATGGGTTGCTATGGGCTGCTATGCTAGGCCTATGGGCTGCTATGCTAGGCCTATGGGTTGCTATGGGCTGCTATGCTAGGACTATGGGTTGCTATGGGCTGCTATGCTAGGACTATGGGCTGCTATACTTGGCCTATGGGTTGCTATGGGCTGCATTAGCCTGATAAGATTATGTAAAAATGGCAGTGTGTGTGTGTGTGTGTGTGTGTGTGTGTGTGTACCTGGTGGTGCACCCCTTTGGTGATGTGAAGGTTATGCAGGAGACTCCAGCCTGAACCACCAGCTGAGATCCATCATTGAACTGGACCCACACTTCACCACTGGTCAGCTGGAAGCGCACACACACACACACACGCACACACCAACCACACACACACACACACACACGCACACACACACATTTGATTTTATAAATAAAATATATTGGCTCATATTTTTTTTTAACAGAAACCCATAACAATTTTACCGAATTTAGCAGAGTGATTTAAGATGTGTATCTGGTAAAGAAAGGCTCTTCTTTTTAGACAATAAATGACACAATAATAAGTCCAGTTATGATTTTTCTCTGTTGTTTGACAGAGAACATGGCATCTGTCTTACTGACGGCATTCAATGTGTTTTGCTAAAAGAAAAAAAAAAAAATCAGCAAACTAAACTACGCAATACTTCTAATGAATTAAATTCTTAAGAACTGAATTGAACGCATGATGCCAGATGATGCAGTGCGCTCTCTAGTGGACAAACTATGCAATGACAAGACTGGAAACCACTGAAGGATCCGTCTTGGGCTCCTTTCCTTCATCAGCCAGCATAATGTGATATAGTTTTAGTATGATGCTCATATGAGACATTATAAACTGATATAGTATGATCTGATATGAGGCATTATAAAGTGATATAGTGTGTGTATGTGTCTGTGTGAGTGGTGTTTAGTGCGGTGTGTGTCTGTGTGTGTGTGTGTTTACCTGTGAAGCCCAGCCAATGTTGGGTACAAACACAGACTTGAGGACTTTGCCAGCACTGCTGCGCTCCTCACGGCCGGCCTGCAGGGCGGCGCTCTTTCCCACACTCACTGCAGTCAGGTCTGACCCGCCATACGAGATCATCTGAGGACAAAACCAGCAGAGTAAGTGACTGTGATTAAGGAGTGATTTAGTGGACATCAAGAGTGTGTGTGTGTGTGTGTGTGTGAGTGTGTCTGAGTGTGAGTGTGTGTGTGTGTGTGTGTGTGTGTGTGTGTCTGAGTGTGTGTGTGTGTGTGTGTGTGTGTGAGAGTGTGTGAGTGTGTGTGTGTGTGTGAGTGAGTGTGTGAGTGTGTGTGAGTGTGTGAGTGTGTGTCTGAGTGTGAGTGTGTGTGTGTGTGTGTGTGTGTGTGTGTGGACACGAAGGGTGATACTCACAGACGGTGTGATGTGTGTGTGTGTGTGTGTGTGTGTGTGTGTGGACACGAAGGGTGATACTCACAGACGGTGTGATGTGTGTGTGTGTGTGTGTGAGTGTGTGAGTGTGTGTGTGTGTGTGTGTGTGTGTGGACATGAAGGGTGACACTCACAGACGGTGTGATGTGGGGGGGCTGGGGCGGGCTCACGCACACCTGAGCTACTTCAGCAGAGGCTGGCTGAGACGAGTTGGGTTTCCTGCACACACACACACACACACACACACACACACACACACACACACACACACACACACACACACACAGAGACACACACACACACACACACACACAGACACACACACAGACACACAGAGACACAGAGACACAGAGACACACACACACACACACACACACACACACACACAGACACACACACACGAACACACACACACACACACACACACCCAACCAGACACACAAAAACAGAAAGCTGTTAACATGTCCTACTCTAAGTGACCTCTAGGGGGAGACCTCATATCACCAATCACTTTATACTGGTGCACGTGTGTGTGTGTGTGTGTGTTTACCTGCCGATGGTGATGGGGAAGAACGGAGTGTTTTTGGCGCTTCGCTGCTCCTCATCACTGATGGCAGCCTCCAGAGAGAGACACATCCTATGACCCTGATACACACACACACAGTAATGATTATTTGATTTAGATTTTTGTGTGGTGTGTGTGCGTGTGTGCGTGTGTGTCCGCGTGTGTGTAAGTGTGCGTGTGTGTAAGTGTGCGGTGAGTGTGTGTGTGTGTGTGTGTGTGTGTTACCTCCTCTGCCAGCTCCACGTAGCGTCTGCTCTCAGGGCTGAGGCCATTAAGCCCCGCCTCTCCCTTCACCGTGTACGATTTGCCTCCTTTCTCCACGACCCGCTGCAGATCAGCTGTCCTGTGTGTCTTAGCCCCTACACACACACACACACACACACACACACACACACACACACCGCGCACACACACACGCACACACCACCACACCGCACACACACGTTACTTTGATATACTATCAAACTTCTCCATCACATATGAGAGGAGCAGGGAAGTCTTTGGGACGTGTCTGTGTGTGTGTGTGTGTGTGTGTGTTAGAGATGCGCGGATGGGCTATTATTTCATCCGCAACCGCATCACAAAACGCATGATCCGTCCGCTACACATCCGCACCAATTTTTTTGACCAATTTTCAAAACGGCACCCGCCCGCCATCCGCCTGTTGTTTTTAGGTATAGGCGCGAGGCTAGAAATTTCTTGCCTGTTCTTGAAAGGAGACTGATCCAATGCCGCAAAGATATTTAAAGGATAAAGCCCCTAGTATGAAAGCCTATTGGCTATGTTGTAGCCTATCCCCAGAATATTATCAGTGAAGTGACCTCTGTCTCCGATCGATGCACAGGGAGAAACTTTAAAATAGCCAAGCACATCGGCAAACCTGACCTTACCATAGGCTAGTAGGCCTACACTTTTTTATCATTGTAATAAAACGCAATTTGGTACACCATTTTAATATGGTAATATAGCCTTGTTTTTAGTTTAGAAGGAAACGCCGAGTCTGTTAGCCAATTCCGAAATTTCACCGCATTGTAGGCTTTATAGCCTACTGTAACAACCCCAACACTTGCCTGCTTGCCTTGCAAATCAAAGTTTTCCGACTATTTTTCTTACCTTCTTTCTTAGCTGGTGATGTTAATGAGCTAGAAGTGTAACTTGTTCTGACCATCTTGCGCTGCCAATGCCCAATGTCACTTCTGAGTCAAATCACTCCATCATCTCTTTGAAATTCCTTATTCCACGAGTGGCAGGCTACAATGACTGGCTGTTTTAAAATATAACTAATAGCCTAACGAAATAAAATAACCCAGGCAGTTTCATCTACGACACGTTAAGGCTTCTTCCAATACTGACAGCTGACTCATAGCTTGCAGGTTTGCGGCGTTGCAAAGAGACGCGACATGATAGGGATCGTCACTTAATTTGAACTTTTTTTGCTTCCTTTTTTTGCTTTGTATGCATATACGGAACTAGGCCAATTTACTGCCTGATGACAATTTGATTATTTAAAAATATGCTTGGATGTAGGTAACAACATTTAACAATGTGTAGATATTTTGAATTTCGTTGGGTAAACCACCACCCGCCCGAATTTAATTAAAATATTATTTTTTGTCACGTCACCCGCCCGATCCGCGGTTTAACCGCGGAGTCCGCGGGTGCAACCGCCAACCGCGCATCTCTAGTGTGTGTGTGTACGCACCAGCGTAGAAGCAGACCTCGAGGTCAGCGTTTGGCGTGTGTCCGTGTGTGTGTGTGTGTGTGTGTGTGTGTGTGTGTGTGAGTGTGTGTGTAACGTACCATCGTAGAAGCAGACCTCCAGGTCAGCGGTGGGGGAGTGAGTGAGTGTG
>NC_137911.1:32403278-32410778 GCF_963457725.1 Sprattus sprattus | reverse complement strand
GTTTGACGGTGTCGGTGTCGAAGGGCGGCCGCCCCGTCAGGAAGGCGTAGAACATGCAGCCCAGCGACCAGACGTCGGACTCCAGGCCGTGGGCGCTGCGCGTGGCAACCTCGGGGGAGATGTAGTTGGGCGTGCCGCACATGGTGAAGTGCTTCTCCTCGGGCAGACGCAGCTGCGTGGCCAGGCCGAAGTCTCCGATCTTCAGGTTCATGGAGGAGGTGAGCAGCAGGTTGGACAGCGTCAGGTCGCGGTGCAGGATGCCGTGGGTGTGCAGGTACAGCATCCCACACACGATCTGCTGCATGAAGTGCCGCGCTGAAGCACACACACACACACACACACACACACACACACACAGACACACACACACACAGACACACACACACACAGAGACACACACACACACAGAGACACACACACACACACACAGACACACACACACAGACACACACACACACACAGAGACACACACACAGACACACACACACACACACACACACACACACACATAGGAGAACATTACTACCCATAAAACACAGAGGTTCTTCTCACACATCACGTGCCCCACAAACAAACACACCCACACACGCCACCAAACATACACGTCACGTGCCCCCCAAACAGACAGGTGTCCCCAAACACACACACACGCCACCAAACATACACGTCACGTGCCCCCCAAACAGACAGGTGTCCCCAAACACACACACACGCCCCAAAGCACACACACACACATGCATCAACTTAAGCAACCAGGCTATAAAGGAGGAAATAAAGAAGTCACAGACGCCTGATGGCCCTCTTCAGTTAGGAGAGACACACACACACACACACACACACACACACACACACACACACACACACTTACATACATACATACCTGTTCACACACACCTGTTCACGTACGACTCTACACAAACACAAAAAGCCCATCTGACACCCTCCCTGCCTTCAACAGTCACACACAAATACACACCTTCCTTTTCTGTGAAGGGTTTCTTGCGGTCCTTCAGGTAACGGCTCATCTCCCCATTAGGACACATCTCCAGCACCAGGTACACATAATTACTGTCCTCAAAGTAATTATACAGCTGAAACACACACACACACACACACACACGTCATTACTGTCCTCAAAGTAATTATACAGCTGACACACACACACACACACGTCATTACTGTCCTCAAAGTAATTATACAGCTGAAACACACACATACACACACACGTCATTACTGTCCTCAAAGTAATTATACAGCTGAAACACACACAGCTTGTCATGTCATTACTGTCCTCAAAGCCCCCCCCCCCCCCCCGTGCCCTGTGCCAGATGTCATGTGGAAACGAGCTTTACCTCCAGGATGGAGGGATGCTTCAGCCGGCACTGGATCTCCACACACACACACACACACACACACACACACACACACACACACTTTACCTCCAGGATGGAGGGATGCTTCAGGCGGCACTGGATCTCCACCTCGTTAATGACGCGCTGCACCATCCCTGCCTTGTGCATCGCCTTCTTGTCAATCTGGGGGCGCAGAGGACATGACATGAGAGGTCCCCGCGGCACACACACACACACACACACACATACACATACACACATACACAGAGGACATGACATGAGGTCCCCGCGACACACACACACACACACACACATAGGACATGACATGAGGTCCCCGCGACATACACACACACACACACACACACACACACGACATGACATGAGGTCCACACACACACACACACACACACACACACACACACACACACACCACACACACAGAGGACATGACATGAGGACCCCGCGGCACACACACTCAGACACACACACACACACACTCAGACACACACACACACACACACTCAGACACACTCAGACACACACACACACACACGAGGTCCCCGTGGCACACCAGGGCAGGGCATCCATATGGCTGCCAGCCGAGGGAAAGCCAGCGCAGTAATTAACCAGGACTACCTGGGTCGCCTTACCGTCTTTATGGCCACCTCCATGGATGTGTTGATGGTCTTGGCTCGGTATACACACACACACACACACACACACACACACACACACACACACACACACACCTTACCGTCTTTATGGCCACCTCCATGGACGTGTTGATGGACTTGGCTCGGTACACACAGGCGAAGGAGCCCTTCCCCAGCAGGGTGAGGACTTTAAAGTCCTGAAACAAGAGTCAAAGTTTGGACCAGCCCGGTAGCATCACATTACTTCATTACATCACATTCTTGCCCGGTAGCATCACATTACGTCATTACATCACATTCTTCCATGCATTAATAAGGGACCTCTCCGAGAACAGGCTGTCCAACACACTACCACTAATCACAGAGACACTAGCCGCGACAGGCAGCTCATCACTTTACCTCGATCCGAAGATCCTCCGTTGGGCCCAAGATGCGGTCATCTTTGGGCACTTTGCCTTTTACAGTCAGGTTTTGCAATAAATGTAAAACTTTGTCAAACATCGTCCCGGAGCTCTGCCGAACGCAGGTTTAGGGATATGTTGTGCTTCTATGTGTGGTGGGAAGGACGCGAACGACTAGCTTTGTTTTAAGCGTCCTTAGTTACCTGGCTACATCTGTTGATGACATTTCGCCAACAGACGCTGCAACTAGCGCGGCTTTCTTGCCGCTAATTAAACCACCCCACCTGTCAATATGATCTAACGTTAACATCAAATCCCCCTGGAGCAGTCACATGGGAATAGCTGTCAATATGTAACGTGAAACTCAAAGGAGTTAGGTAGCATAGTGCTGAACGCCAGGTAAAACTGTCTGGGGAACGTTTCATAACAAACATTTGCAAACAGAGTGTCTCCTCCATCAAATGACTTCAACACTTGAGAATCGTATACTTATACAAAATAAATGATGTTGCGGAGTTCTTACAACAATTTTGCATTGTTAGGTAACCAACAACAACAACAAAAAAAACAACAACAACAAAAACACTAAATAAAGCGTTAAGAAAGCGTTAGATAAACCAACTTCAACATACTTAGATTTGGGTTCCCAAACTAACTATTCCTAGCTAGCCATCATAACTAGCTACCAAAACAGATAAGGTTCAGTAGGCTTAATATGCAGATGCAGTACAGTCAATGAATGAATAAGCAAGCAATCGTATGCACTGTTAAAATCGTCTGCAAACATAAATTACGATAAAGTACTATTGGATTCCTCATGTAAGTATGTATGTGTAATTCACATAACTAGCATTAGGTATCGGTAGTCAAGTTATCGCTAGCTAACGTGTAGTGCAGTGCAAATTCACATTGGCTGGCTAGCTAGCTAGCATAACATGTTTGCTTACCTCTATTTTATCGCCAATGGAGGTACTCATCTTCGTGTATTTCTATGGGACCATCAGAGAATCAATGAATACCAATAAATCTGTATGGGAAAAGTGTCATGGGCTGATATCCTCATTGTGCAGCAAGCAGAAATCATGCGAATACAATCCCCTCCAAAAAGTTTGTGTTTCCTCCATTTTGAAAATACGCGCCCGTTACATTCATGGCGACGTCAGTTCTACGTCATTTTAAAAACACCCCACATATAGTTTTGATTGGCCAGTTGGCGTAGCCTCCAGCTTTGGTTCAAATCCCGTACGCGGGGTCTGATCATCCTTTTAGGATTTTGCGATCTTGCGAATTGACAATTTCACTGATATGAATTTGCTTCAGTTGTAATTGCAGATTACAATTTTCTGTTGTTGCTACAATATTTCCGCAAAACAAAATCTATCATAGAATTTCTGCATTATTTGCGATCGATGTTATTCGAATATGGAAATCCTACAGGAATCTACGCCGGTGTGTATCAAAAACACCGCAATTTTACACAATTTCCTCATCAAATTCAATCAGTTTTGGTCGCAACAATCACAGCAAACCCTCACAAAGTCCTGGATTAATGTGTATGACTGAATATATAAAGCTTCGACCTCAACTTTTATTGTACCATTTAGTCTTAAAGCGTATTAAATACAAAACACTTTTCATACATGCTCCTAAATTTAATGAACGACATTTCGGCTTCAAGTAAAGATTGCAATCCAGACTATTAACCTCTGGTGGAATAAACTAGCCAATTATATCAGTTCTGGAGAAACACTTGCTGCTGCATATGCTTACACTAAATAGGCTAGGCTACAGTAATTGTATTGTAGGCTACTGGTAATTGTATTAAGTAACCTATTCCAAGTATCAAAATATTAAAGTAATGTTATTTGATAACATTCCGTTACTTTGGTATTACCTCAATGCCAACGTTTCTGTTGTCTTCATTTGCACATTTACATTGCGTCTGCTAAGTGACTAAATGTATGCGTCTGCTAAATGACTAAATGTATGCGTCTGCTAAGTGACTAAATGTATGCGTCTGCTAAATGACTAAATGTATGCGTCTGCTAAATGACTAAATGTATGCGTCTGCTAAATGACTAAATGTAAATGTGCAAATGAAGACCACAGAAAAGAGACATCAGTAAAATGGCTTTCACTTAAGCGTATTCTTTAAGTCAACAGCACAATGTAACCTTAGAAAAGAAAAAGGAGGAAACCAAGTTTTAAGAATTAAATCCGCATTCTGCTCATGATGTATTCCACTACTCCCCATGCAAGCCTGGCCATGTATAGCCTACTATATCAGATCAGAATAAGAATCAGAATCGTGTTTAATGGTTAATTGGTAAGTTAGTGTAGCCTACACATAAAAAGGAATTTGAATCCAGGTTAAGTGGCTCTCAATGTACTTACACAGAAATATAAAACAAAACAGTTTAAAATAAAATAAATAAATATAATTTGTAGGCATAATTTGTACAGTGGGTATTATAGTGTTCCAGGGTTATTACACAGTGCGTTACAGTGAGTTTACTGTTCATGAGTGTGACGGCGAGGGGCAAGAAACTGTTTCTGTGTGGTGCTTTTGGTGTAATGATTTGCCATGCCCGTTTCCTGATTCTGGAGGTGTACAGGTCCTGGATGGTGGGCAGTTCGGGCAGTTTCTGCAGACCTGACTGTCCGTTGTTGTCTGTTCCTGTCCAGTTTGGTGGCCGAGACTGATGGATATATCCATACTCCCAATGCATACTTTATTACCATACTCACATATTGGCACTCTGAGATTCTTTTAGATGAAAAGTGCGCTACTAATAAAATGCATTATTATTATTGTATCCTATAACTCCAGATGCATACTCAGTAAGCATTTTCACATATTCACCTTAATTGACAGGTAGGAGGCCTCAGATAACTATTGCTTACGTGTTGGTCATCAGTCTTGCTGGCCCTTTTTGTGTTTGAGGTGTTTTCATAGCAACTACTTTTGGTATCATCTTCAAATCAATTTTGATGGTATATGGTCATTTGAAGGACATATAAACACACCTGTTGGTATATGGTCATGTGATGGACAGACACTTGTTGTTCGAACTAGCTGCCCAGGCTATGCACAATACAGTTATGTTGTTTTGGATCAAAACACCCAGCGAAAATGTAAGACAAGTGCTCACAGCACATCACTAATAATAAACCCAAAAGATGGCAGTTAGCACATTAGCAAGCCTTCATCAGTGCCAACTGGGCTGTTGGTGTTTGCAAGGTGTTTGCATGATTCTTAGGCAGGTAGCTCGCTAGGTTTAGGTTGGCTCGCTTTAGCTCGCTAGGTTTAGGTTAGCTTGCTAGGATTGGGTTAGCTCTCTAGGTGGTATGCTCGCTAGGTTTAGGTTAGCTCGCTAGGATTGGGTTAGCTCTCTAGGTTATGGTATGCTCGCTAGGTTTAGGTTAGCTCGCTAGGTTTGGGTTAGCTCTCTAGGTTATGGTATGCTCGCTAGGTTTAGGTTAGCTCGCTAGGTTTGGGTTAACTCTCTAGGTCATGGTATGCTCGCTAGGTTTAGGTTAGCTCGCTAGGTTTGGGCTAGCTCTCTAGGTTATGGTATGCTCGCTAGGTTTAGGTTAGCTTGCTAGGTTTAGGTTAGCTCGCTAGGTTTGGGTTAGCTCTCTAGGTTATGGTATGCTCGCTAGGTTTAGACCAAAACTCGATAATGCTACTTACCGTTCATACTTATTCCACCTCAGACAAGATTTTACCTTAAACCTAACAGCACATGTTGGCGCTCTCTTTCTTTCTTCCTCACACACACACAGACACACACAGACACACACACACTAACACACACACACACACACAAACCACACAGGACAGAAATAGACCCAGGACACAGGATGATTGGAGTGTGTGTCAGACAGACAAGTCTGCTTGGTTTAATTTCCATCATCAGAGCTCACATCTCACCCATGGGGATGCAGGATACACAACCCAGAGCTCCCCGTCTAAACCTGCCTGACTCTGTGCCAGCAAGCAGCGCCATGGCAGCACCTGTCCAGGGGGGTATTCCAAGAACGTGGTTAAGACAGTAACCGCGGTAAGTAAGCGGTAAAGCTCCTAAAAGAGGAGCCCTTAGGCTTTGTGTTGGCTAGGAGACTGAAGCCACAGGGCTCTCTTATTAGGAGGTTTACCGCTTACTCTGAGTTAACTCACCCAGGGCTCTGCTATTAGGAGGTTTACCGCTTACTCTGAGTTAACTTCCCTAGGTTTGTCTTAAAGCCTCACGCATAGCACACCCCCCAGTGAGATACACTAACATCATATTTACACACTCCACACAACACAATCTCCAATGTCACACTTTAAATAGAAATATATATATAGTAGATATATATAGTGTTAGTGCACACGCCCAAGCGCCAGACTCCCCGAGCAACAGCCAGACGAGAGCCTTGGCCAAACCCTATGGCCTTCTGGGAAGGGCTGCTCTGGGCATGTGCAGTAAGACTCAGGGCTAGCCCCGCCCACATCACACTCTTCATTCAGGCGGACCAGCTTCATGTTCGCTAGTTAGCTACAGTACTGCTACTGGCTACAGGGGGGGGGGGGGGGCACGCAGCAGGTACACATGGGGCGGGGTGGGGGTGTGTGTGTGTGTGTGGAGGGGGGGGGTCCGCTACAGGAAACCTAGGTGAACAGGAGGGGAGGATGAGGAGCAGCTGGAGAGGAGATGCACACACAGCCATGAAGAAGACTTGAGCCATTCACAGAGTTTCAGGTGTGTGTGAAGAGCGTCACGTGTGTGTGTGTGTGTGTGTGTGTGTGAGGGGTCAGGTCTGTGTTAGTGTGAATGTCTGAAGCCAGGTCAGTTGTGTGTCTGTGTGTGTCAAGTGTTATGTGTGTGTGTATGTCTGAACTCAGGTTGTGTGTGTGTGTGGGTGTGTCAGGTCTGTATGTGTGAATGTCTGAAGTCAGGTCAGGTGTCTGACGGAGGTGTACAGCAGTGTGTGTGTGTGTGTGATGTGTAAAGCAGTGTGTGTGTGATGTGTACAGCAGTGTGTGTGTGTGTGTGATGTGTACAGCAGTTTGTGTGTGTGTGAAGGCTGGCTGGTTGGTTGGCTGGTGGA
>NC_137911.1:32383278-32385778 GCF_963457725.1 Sprattus sprattus | reverse complement strand
ACATTTTTTCTTGGCATTGTAATGTTTCAGATAATCCTGGACCTTACAAGGCCAATGCTGACATAGAGTCAACGCAACTGTTTGGGACTTCTCTACGTCATGATAATCAGTCTAATTCAGCCCCCCCTGGATATTATATTATATCTTAGTATCTTTCAGTATTATGCAGTGGGTGGAGTAACTGTTAGCCTCAGTGTTTGGGGGGGGGGGGGGGGGGGACTCCTACTCTATGGCTGCTACTTCACGTGTTTGCATCCAATGAATGTGACCCTGGCCAATGTCAGGGGGACGGTGAGTGCATGCGCTACAGAGGCTGGCGACGCATCCTCGCCCCGAACACCACACTCGCGCCTACCGGAGTCCCTGCGCCACAGAAGGGGACGAAACGGCTCTCTCACGCACGCGTCCCGTATCTATCACCGTTAGCCCACAGACAGAGAGCCCGCGATGCTGAAGTTACTTTGTGGCGCACATTACAGTGGAGTTAAATAGCCTAGGCTATGTGAAAAAGCACACAGAGCGAAAGATGACAGCAGTTCTAACTAGCCAAAGTAGAGGTAAATAAACTGTAATACGTCGGAACGGATGTGTTCTCACCAGAGCAAACAACTGACTCGTCAAATCACAAAGGTGACGCACGCCACCTGATCCGTAGCCTTGAACGCCAGCGCACGAGTCAACCAAAAGCACAACTCTGTGCCGATTTCAACCACAAACCGAGCAGTCGTCACGCCAACGTAATCTACGTCATTTAGCGCTGGCATGCACATGCGAGCATGGAGAGGCGACTGTCAGAAACACTAAATGCTGACTATTAGTTTGCATACACCTGAGCGCCACGCTACGCATGCAAAAGGCCTGCACGTTACTGGACATCCCAGTGTCAAGAGCTCATGACAGGGAGGCTGGCCGAAACGAATGACATCTGATACAGCCTGCTACAAGGAGAAGTAGCTCAGACTCCCCACAGACACTTCACCATCAGCACATAGACTACTGCGTAAGAGATCATCATCATCATACTACAGTGAAGACAGCGATATACTCACGGCGTGCATCGGTCACTGTACTCGTTTGCAATGGTCTCAATTCCGCCACTCCTAGCAACCGCGATGTAACAGTTCTGGAAACCCACATCAAAACCCACCACTGACATGTTCTCGTCCGGATGTAGGCTTCACCTGTTAGTGTCTTATTTTTTTATATAAATATGTGTGTGTGTGTGTGTGTGTGTGTGTGTCTTGTACACCTTTTCCAAGAAAAAAAAAACGACAACCTACTCTACATCTAAAGAACACGTCGTCTGTCAGATGCTGCGCCTATTCTTAACAAATGAAACGTGGAGTAGTTAGCAACAACTAAGCTAACAGAATTACTACGTGTTACGTAAGCTGTTTATAGCCAACTCTTCTAGACTAATCCTAGGGACGCACTCTAGTGAGTTCTTCAGCCTCCACCGCATCTAGCAACCGGGCTACCCAGGCAAACACGCACTACGGGCGCAGAGATGCCCTAACGGCCCGCCCCCCTTATGCTCCGATTGGTTCCTCGACACCTTAGACTAATTTGATTGGCGCGCTATCCTCTGAAACAGCGAAACATCTAGAAGCCACAAGATGAGGCTGACCATCTACGTCACGAGCCGTTACCGTACAGTAGCTGACCAATGAAAAATGGATGATTCGTGTGACCTGCCCGGCCGCAGCGTTGGCACCGGGCTATTAATAACGCGAGCGCGCTCTGCTCCTCACCTGCAATAACGGAAGAACCCCGATGATGTTCAACTCAGTGAGAGGATTCCCCTCACAGCACGGATGATCATGCGTGTGTAATAACATATTAAATAGTATTATTTTACCTGATGACCAAGCGTGTGTATTAACATAAATAGTATTATTTTACCTGATGATCATGCGTGTATAATAACATATTAAATAGTATTATTGGACCTGATGATGTTCAACTCAGTGACAGGATTCCCCTCACATCACTGATGATCAGGCATTTGAAATAACATATGAAATTATACCTGATGATCTTGCGTGTGTAAAAACATATTAAATAACATATTAAATGGTATTATTTAAATAATAAGAAATTAAATAGATTTATTTGAACTGAAACTTTGACCAGAGTGATGATATCAGAGTGATGCAATTCATTCTATTTGACAGGAGTGATGTCATTCATTCAAAGTGATGTCATTCATTCTATTTGACCAGGGTAAAATCATCCATTCTATTTGACCAGAGTGATGTCAT
Organism: Sprattus sprattus; assembly: GCF_963457725.1. Lineage (NCBI taxonomy): Eukaryota > Metazoa > Chordata > Actinopteri > Clupeiformes > Clupeidae > Sprattus > Sprattus sprattus. The sequence continues at coordinate 32,383,517 of NC_137911.1, read as the reverse complement.
TCATTCAGAGTGATGTCATTCATTCTATTTGACCAGAGTGATGTCATTCATTCAAAGTGATGTCATTAATTGTATTTGACTAGATTGATGTCATTCATTCAGAGTGATGTCATTGATTCTATTTGACCAGAGAATCAAAATCAGAATTATTTTTATTGGTCAAGTATATATTTACACATACAAGTAAATTAACTTGGTGTGGTTGGTATATGATAGAAAGGAAATAGAACTTATGATGA
>NC_137911.1:32350778-32360778 GCF_963457725.1 Sprattus sprattus | reverse complement strand
TTGCTGAATGTAATGTTGATGCTTTGTAATATCTCATTATTCACTGGTGGCTTTGATATGTGTGCTTCTAATGTAATATCACACACACATCTACATGTAATATCACACACAGCTCTACATGTAATATCACACACACCTCTACATGTAATATCACACACACCTCTACATGTGATATCACACACACCTCTACATGTAATATCACACACACCTCTACATGTAATATCACACACACCTCTACATGTAATATCACACACACCTCTACATGTAATATCACACACACCTCTACATGTAATATCACACACACCTCTACATGTAATATCACACACACATCTGCATATCACATATTACTATCTGTAGCACACAGGATGGAACAGGCCGTCTCATAGTCTCAGTGTGTGTGACACTAATGTTTCTGTGTGTGTGTCTCTAATGTATCTATGTGTGTGTGATGTCCGTCACTGTGAATTCAACATTAATGCCTTGCATGCACAGCCTTTTAGACACACATCACTAACACACACCACTACACCCACACATCACTACACACACACACACATCACTACTTACACACAGCACTACACACACACAGCACTACACACACACATCACTACACACACACACCACTACACACACACACCACTACACACACACACCACTACATACACACACCCAATTCAAACCTACTCGCTTTATACACACTTTGTAAGAATAATATGCACACGTGCACACAATACTGTCTACTCTGATACACACAATCAATCTCATTGCATGCCATAACATACTCACTCACACACACCAACAAAATATACATCCTGACAGTCGAGGTCTGGCTGCATTCTGCTTGTCTCCACGGTTACCTACTTAGGCTCCGTGCTGCACCCTACAGCTCAGTGTGTGTGTGTGTGTGTGTGTGTGTGTGTGTGTGTGTGTGAATGAGTAAGTGCCATGCAACAGAGAGGCTTGTGGGAATCTCAGGGTGTTCCTCAAAGTCAAGGATGCTTCCTGGGTAGGACGGTTCCTTCCGGGACCGGTTCCTTCAGAGGCCAAGACTCCTTCCAGCATTCAGAGAACAAACGATGGAACAGTCTAGCGAGTGTGCAGCTGTGCGTCACTGAAAAGGTCCCGCCTTCAAAAAGGCTCTGATGCGTGTGCATTGGATTGTGGGTGCATCCTTGAAAATGATCCGAACGGACTCCTTGGTTCTGATTGGACTCCTTGGTTCCGAACGGACTCCATGGTTCCGAACGGACTCCTTGGTTCTGAAGGGACTCCTAGGTTTGATGGATCTTAGACATCAGCCCAGTCATTGGGTGGGATTCGATGACATTGCACCCTTGAAACGCAGAGGACCCCTCCTTGACTTTGAGAGACAGCCGCTGACATGTAGACCTTTCTGTGTCTGCAGTGTCATCACTACACCTTCTCATCGTAGAGTAGCCATCATGACTGGAGCTGCTGTGTGTGTGTGTGTGTGTGGAACTGCTCATGAATACTGTGTGTGTGTGTGTGTGTGTGTGTGTGTGGAGCTGCTCATGAATACTAGACAGTAAGCAAGATGGCTTCACCTCAGGTTCATGAACTTTGTTTACACTTGTTGCTCTTGCATATGTCAAGCTTAGGTTGCCTAGCAACACATATTTACTTCATATGACAGAACCCTGATGAGTAACCTAGCAACACATATTTACTTCATATGACAGAACCCTGATGAGTAACCTAGCAACACATATTTACTTCATATGACAGGACACAGATGAGTAACCTAGCAACACATATTTACCTCAGACAGGGTCCAGTCATATCAGCCAATCAGCATAGAGCATGTTTCATGTTGCTAATCTTTTCAGCTTCTTCAATCTTATATTCACCGAATAAAGACAAGATGTGTCACTGCATCTCATTAAAGCACTGAACCAGAGTTCTCCAGTGGTGGGGTCCTGTGTGTGTGTGTGTGTGTGTGTGTGTGTGTGTGTGTGAGAGAGAGGCTGTGTGCGTGTGAGAGTGTGTGTGTGTGAGAGAGAGGCTGTGTGCGTGTGAGAGTGTGTGTGTGTGGGCATTTGTGAGAGAAAGTGTGTGTGTGTGTGTAAGTGGATTTAGCATCAGATCATACTGTGGCTTGATTGCCTTTTATGTGGAGAATTATGATGAAAGCAGTGATGTGGGTGTACAGCAGACAGCAGCTAACTCAGATGGCGGCTAACTCATTCAATAGCTAGCACACATAGCTGCTAACTCATTCAATAGCTAGCACACATAGCTGCTAACTCATTCAATAGCTAGCACACATAGCTGCTAACTCATTCAATAGCTAGCACACATAGCTGCTAACTCTATCAATAGCTAGCACACATAGCTGCTAATTCAGCCGCTAGCTCAGACAGCTGTTAACTCCACCGCTAACTAGCATGGGTCTGATGCAGACACGTCCCATAAACTGATGATGTGTAACCCTTCAGAGCTTCTCAGAATGCCCTGATTGTATTATTTACACCTTGCTTACTCAACGCTTCACACACACACACACACACACACACACACACAGCCTACTGAATGCTTCTCAGACACACACACACACATACAGCCTATCTCCCTGAATGCTTCTCAGACACACACACACACACACACACATAAAGCCAATGTCTTGCAGGTCTTTTTCTGCGTGTGTTAACTGAACAACTGAACACAGGGTGATGTTACATGTTGCTGATCTGTGACAGGAGAGTCATGTGACCTGCTGACACTCAAATAAAAAATGTGAAATTAAAAAAAGGAACCTGGAACTTTTTTTATCCACAGAATAACTCAGTAAGTAATGAAATGCAGGAAGCCATTTAATCCCAATCCTTTATTTGACATAACGTGATTGAACATGAGACTCGTTTAATCACACACACATACACACACACACACACACAGATATTTACACACACCCACGCCGAGTGCTCATCACCAGCGGGTGTTGACGCGGTCGTGGTACTTCAGGTAGGGGTCGTTCAGGTACCAGGTGCGTCTCTTCCAGAAGCGGCCCGTCATCTTGTCCAGCAGCTTGCTCTGGGTGTTGTTGCAGAAGACGTGCTCCCTCAACCGCTTCTTCCTCGTCGGCATCTTCTTCCACAGCTTCTTCTTGTAGCCCGCCTGCCCAGGAAGAGAGTCATCGCTTAGTTACCACCTAGTCATCACTTAGTTACCACTTAGTTACCACTTAGTCATCACTTAGTTACCAATGAGTCATTACTTAGTTACCACCTAGTTACCACCTAGTTACCACCTAGTTACCACCTAGTCATCACTTAGTTACCACGATTCATCACTTAGTTACCACTTAGTCATCACTTAGTTACCACGATTCATCACTTAGTTACCACCGTGTCATTACTTAGTTACCACCTAGTCATCACTTAGTTACCACCGTGTCATCACTTAGTTACCACCTAGTCATCACTTAGTTACCACGAGTCATCACTAAGTTACCACCGAGTTACCACCTAGTCATCACTTAGTAACCAATGAGTCATCACTTAGTTACCACCGAGTTACCACTTAGTTACCACCTAGTCATCACTTAGTTACCACCTAGTCATCACTTAGTTACCACCTAGTCATCACTTAGTTACCACCTAGTCATCACTTAGTTACCACCTAGTCATCACTTAGTTACCACCGAGTCATCACTTAGTTACCACCTAGTCATCACTTAGTTACCACCTAGTCATCACTTTTTTTTTTTTTTTTTTATACTTTATTGTGTTTATTCATTTCATATTCCATAATTCATAAGCAGTCATAATTGTATCCATTTCTGAAGAAACACATATTTCTTTTCTATTTTCTATTCTAGTGTGCATTCTTTGTTCCCACCCGTGAAAAAAAATTCAAAATAAAAACTCAAGATAAGTCAATAAGTTAGAATTCATGAAGGCGAAAAAAAAAAAAAACTGATAATAAAAAATACAAAAAAAAGAAAGAGAACCAGAAAAATAAATAAATAATAATAAAGAACAACATACAGCGTTCATACATATACACATATATATATACACCACATATACCTGCATACACGCACCCATATGCATATATACACATACATACGTACACATCCATACATGCATACCTACATCCGTCCATACATACGAACATACATACATACACATACATACATGGCTTTTAGGATTTCTATCACTTTTCACGAGAGAGTCGGAGTTCTGGAAGCCCTCTCATACCTGAAACTAATAAAGTGCCCATCTTTTTTCAAATAAGTTTTCCTTGTTCATTATCTTATAGGTTACCTTTTCCATAGAGCGCATTTCCTCTATACTTTCTAGCCATTTACTTACACATGGGGGTTCTACTTTTTTCCAGCTTTTTGTTATTTGCTTAAGTGCTGTTATTCTCAAGGCCCAAAAAAGGTGTAGATGTTCTTTTTCAACTTCTTTGGGTCCTATACCCAGGAGCAAGTTTTTTTGTTCTAGAAGCACATCCTTCCTCAGTTTTAGTTTGATCTGATTCTGAACCTCTGTCCAATATTTTTGTATTTTATTGCAGGTGTAGAAGATGTGTGCATGATCGGCATTGTTTGATCCACATTCCCTCCAGCAGCTGGTACTAGTCTGTGTGTACTTGAGTGTTATTGGTGTTAGGAAGAATCTAAGGTTAACCTTCCAGGCATATTCCTGCCAATAGGGGGACCTTGTAAAGACGGTGATATCTTTGAGACTCTGTTTCCACTCGTTGTCACCTATAGTTATTTTCAATTCTTGTTCCCATTTTTCTTTAATGTTTTTTAGGTCTTCAGTATCGTGTCCTTGTAATAGTTTGTATATTTGTCCAATTAAATTTATGGTATTTCCAATTTGGAGCCTTTTGACCATGAATCCCATTAGGGGATGTAAATCCTTCATGTTTTTTAACTGGGTTTTCTCGTTTAAATAATTTCTCATTTGTAAGTATCTGAAGAAGTTATTGCTTGGCAGTTGATATGTCCTTGCAATGGTGTCGAAAGGCTCAATTCCAGTATCACTGGCCATTTGATAGTGCATTATGAGGCCCTTATTTCCCCAGCTCCTAAAGGCATTATCCAATTTATTTGGAGCAAAGTCTGGATCGCTCTGAATCTCTCTGAGCCAGATCCAATCTTTGTCCTTGACTTTTAGTGTCTTACACAGGATTCTCCAGGTTTTAACAGCATTATTTACTATAAAGCTTATTGTTTTCGTCTGTCTTGAAAAGAACAATGTATTTAAAGAGCCCACCATCTTAATCTCCATTATTTTCCATTTAGGACACAACTCTTTGTTTAACCTTATTAACACTAGTTTCAGTTGTGCTGCATAATGGTAATTTAGTAGTCTAGGCAATGCAAGCCCCCCTTCACTTCTCTTCTGTTGTAATATTTTCAGTTTAACTCTTGGTTTCTTTTCATCCCATATGAATCGCCTCAGTAAACTCTCCCAGTATTTGAAGCACTTCTGAGGTACATACAGTGGGAGGTTCTGGAATAAAAACAGAAAACGTGGTAGAACATTCATTTTGATGATACTGATCTTTTCCATTAGAGTTAAAGCTAGATTTCTCCACCTATCTAAGTCTTGTTTAACAGACTTCTCCAATTTACCATAATTACATTGGTGAAGTTGTTCCAGGTTTTTTGGTAGAACTACTCACAAATATCTGACATTATTTTGATCCCATTTAAAGTTATATTTTGCTTTAAAATTACTTTCTAACTGACAACCAATTAGAAGAGTTTCGGTTTTGTTCAAGTTTAGCTTGTACCCTGACACGACGCTGTATGATGTAATTTCACCCAGTAAAGCTGGTAAGGAGGTGTAGATACTTGTCAAATATAAAATTATATCGTCAGCATACAGTGCAATCTTATGTTCCTCATCAATAATATGCAGTCCTCTTATCTCTATGTTTTGTCTTATTCATTCTGCTAATGGCTCTATACATAGAGCAAAAAGTTGTGGTGACAATGGGTCTCCTTGTTTGGTTCCCCTCCTCAATGTAAATATTTCAGAGAGTGTCCCATTCACCCTTACTCTTGCTTGTGGATCTTTATACATTCCCCTTATCAAATCAATAAACGTCTGGTTAAAGCCAAACTTCTCACAAACCTCTATTAGAAAAGGCCAATACACTCTGTCAAAAGCTTTTTCTGCGTCCAACATTAGGGTCAACATAGGTAGGTTACTTTTTAAAGCATAGTCTATTACATTGAGGGTGCGGTAAATATTATCACTAAGCAAACGGTCCTTGACAAACCCTGTTTGGTCTAAATTGATTATTTTTGGTAATATATTTGAGAGTCTCTTTGCAATTATTGCTGTAAATATCTTTTGGTCCACATTTAGTAGTGATATTGGTCTGTATGAGGAGCAATTTTCCGGGTCTTTTCCTTCTTTATGTAACACCGAAATTATTGCTAGATTCCACGTGTTTGGCCAGATTCCTGTTTCCAGGATCTTATTAAATACCCTACATAAGATCGGTGTCACCAGACCGTGGTATTCTTTATAGAAACAATAACTAAATCCATCACTCCCCGGACTTCCCTCTGATTTCCCCTTCAAAATTACCTTTAGTATTTCAATTTCTGTTATCGGCTGTGTTAGCACTTTGTTCTGTTCATTAGTCACCACCGGGAGCCTTAGCAATTCTAAATAGCTTCTAATTTCTTCTTTATTTATTGTTAATTCTGGTGTGTACAGTTCTTGGTAATATTCACGAAAACATGAAGCAATCTTCGATTTTCCCCTATTATAAGTGCCATATTTGTCCTTGATATTAGCTATTGTAGATTTTTCATGTTGTTTCTTCAACTTAAAAGCTAGCTTTTTCAATGCTTTAGGGCTATTGTCGTAGTGGCTTTGTCTGCAGAGCATTAGCTGTTTTTCAATCTCTATGGATTCAACTGTTTTAAGTAATCTTTTCGTTGCATGCAATTGTGTCTGCACCTCTTCTGTCATGTGTGTTTCATATTCTTTTTGCAAGTCTCTTATCTTCTTCTCTAATTTGGTCTTTTCTCTTTCTTTTTGCCTCTTTTTCCAAGATGAGTGTGCAATAATTTCTCCACGGAATGTTGCTTTTGCAGCTTCCCATAGTGTTATGACCGGTACTTCCCCACTGTCATTAACTTCAAAAAAGAATTGTATACTACTTGCCATTTTCTCCTTAAACCCCTGGTCTCCCAGTAGTGAATTGTTCATTCTCCAAAGTGTATCTCCTTTATCTATGTTCATACTCAAGTCCATTATGACAGGAGCATGATCTGTTATCAATATGGGTAATATTTCACATTTGCAGACTCTTGCAATATCATTCCTAAACATAAAAAAGTAGTCCAGTCTTGAAAAGACCTTGTGTGCATCCGAGTAGAAGGTAAAAGCTTTCTCTTGGGGGTGTAAACAACGCCAAACATCTGTTAACCCTATATCCATTTGGGCTTTTCTGAGTAAATCAGCTGCTTTCTCTGACTTATGCTTTATTCTACTCTGGGTGTCCGCCTTCTGGTTGATTACCAAGTTAAAGTCACCACCCATAATTATGATTCCCTGTGCTTCCATCATTAGCAGTTGTAGTACTTTTTTCAGGAGTTCATCCCCTTTTCCTGGAGGATTGTAAACATTAATGAGGGTTACGAGATGTTCTTCTATCTTACCGATTACTATCACATATCTTCCTTCTTTATCTCTGATGCATTTTGATTTCTGAAACATGAGGTTGTTTTTAATAAGGATTGCAACTCCTCTTTTGGCTGTTGAGTGAGAGGAATAGAACACTTGAGCTCCAGCTAATTTCTCCAATTTGACATTTTCTACTATACTTAAATGAGTCTCTTGGAGGAAGAGAATTTCTCCACCTTCTTTCTTTAGATGCTGGAGCACCCGTTTCCTTTTTATAGCATTATTCAACCCATTTGTGTTGAGAGAGATTAGTCTAATCTTTCCCATGATAATAGCTTCCTCCCCCTTGATGTTTGCATCCAAAGCCACTTGACAAGCCATAATAAACTAAATAAAATAAAATAAAAATAAAAAAGGAAAACTGGTACATAAGTGAAACAAACCCTCTTACCAACCCCCGTGGTCCTAAACTTCCAATATTTGCAACCTCTTCTACGTGGTTGCACATAAGCTTCCACCGTATATTGTGGAAAAGCAGGGCCTTACTGCCTAGTCCCGGCCACAAGGTGGTTACTATGGCTATGCAAACAGGGCTAAAACATGCCTCTACTGATATGGTGAACAGCATAAGATGTTTTGGAGTCTTTCCTCATTTGTCTGCTTTATTTATATTTCCAACATTTTAGGTGCCTTTGTTTATAATATATGCCAGCCACCCCTCCCTGAGGCAACAGGAATGACAGAAAAAAGGGTAACAAGAAACAACCAACAAAATAATAAAGAAGGGTCTTCAATTCACCCTTTCAGAATATACATCTTATTAAGCACAGCATTGTTAAACCAGAATGAAAGAGCTCAGAATTCCCACACAATTTTTTTTTTTTCATTTTAACTTAAATTGTGTTTGTTTTTCCCCCCTCCCCTCTCCCCTTCCCCTCCTCTGTATAAACAGTCACTAAGTTATTATACACGCATATGCATCCATACATATGAGAAAAAAAAAAAAAAAAAAAAAAAGCATCATTCCCATTGATGTGTTTGTAGTGCGTGTACGTGCAAGTGAGTGGCAGAGTCTATTTAAATCCCGAACTTTTAGGCTATAAGTGTCTTTATCTAGTCTCTTACTTTCCATTGTTTTTCTGTCCATTGACTTTCTGGAATGGATTAGGTGGCTAGTCATCACTTAGTAACCAATGAGTCATCACTAAGTTACCACCTAGTCATCACTTAGTTACCACCGAGTCATCACTTAGTTACCACCGAGTCATCACTTAGTTACCAATGAGTCATCACTTAGTTACCAATGAGTCATCACTTAGTTACCAATGAGTCATCCCAGTTTGAAGATATCAGCCATCAGACTCACCTTCCGGCGGAGCCAGAGAGTGTGTGTGTGTGTGTGTGTGTGTGTGATGAAGATAGCGGTCATCAGACTCACCTTCCGGCGGAGCCAGAGTGTGTGTGTGTGTGTGTGTGTGATGAAGATAGCGGTCATCAGACTCACCTTCCTGCGGAGCCAGAGTGTGTGTGTGTGTGTGTGTGTGGGATGAAGATCCCAGCCATCAGACTCACCTTCCTGCGGAGCCAGAGTCCGCAGTGCAGCCGTAGGAAGCGTTTGGTCACTGAGCGGCACGTCTTCCTCTTGCCGTACTTCAGGCTGTAATACGTCAGACTCCGGCTAGGGGGCGCCAGCAAGGCAGGAAGCAGTGGGGAGATGCTGCAGGAGAGCAGACAGAACCTTCGTCATGACAACCTGTCTGTCTACATGTTTCACTACACCAAACACACCATCATGGCCCAGTCTTCCCATCATCAGCCTAAACACACTCACTGGCATGAAATATCACACACACACACACACACACACACACACACACACACACACACACACACACAGAGTGCGCTGCCAGCTCTATGGCTGGAACAATGATAAAGCAAGCTTGAGAAAAGGCTGATTGATGCAGTTGCTCGACAGAATGTTGTGTTGTGATAAACTAGCAGCATGCTCTGTGTCATGTTGAGTTATATGATCACAAAGATCTTAGGCCTAAATAACCTAAATAAGTAAAGCTTCGTGTTCCATTGTGTGAGATTCAGATGATTTTATATAATACATGTTCTAGTGTTTTTAAAGGACTCATTAACTGCTCCATTATATTGCCTCTGGTAGGATAATAAAGTACCTTTCATTAGTATAGGCCCGTTCAGCCGTTAGCCAGGAATTTCTGGACAGGGCAAACAGGATCAACACTCCTCCTTGTAGGAGACAGCGAGTCCGAGTGAAGACCGGCTACTGACGCCAGGGGCCTTCTAGATGTCTGAGGCGGTTATGTTGCTAATCTTGTGTCTATTTAGTTAACTGTCAAGGAACTAAA
>NC_137911.1:32303278-32305778 GCF_963457725.1 Sprattus sprattus | reverse complement strand
TGTCAGGAAATGTGTGGTCAGGTCAGTTGGAGGCGAACACATGATGTTGGTGCAGATAATGAACACGTGTTTGTTAAAGTATGACATAGAGAAGAAGGTACTGAGCAGTCTAACAAAGTCTATATTGTATGACCTAAAAAGGAAAGGTCTGTGACTTGGGAGGAAGTAGACTGGGGATAAAAAGGGGAGACGCTGTGAGCTTTGAGTCTTTTGAGCTTATTTTTTGCTGGAGCTAGTCGACAATAAATCTTTGAGGTACTAATTTATACCACAAACCCGATTCTGACTCCTTCAATGGGGGGGTAACTCCCCCCGCACTTGCTGCACGCCGTACCTTAGTACATCTGCTAAGAACCAGCATCCTGTTTTTGGAACGAGTCACCCGTAAGAGACCGGGACTCCTCTGAAACAGAAACCCTGGCAGCAGTGAGAAAAGGTATGTTTTCCTTCTCTTTCACGATAGAAAGAGAATACGAATAGGTGAACTCGTGACAGACCTGGGATCCTGTTCGTATCTCGACTAAAACACACTTAAGAAGGAGTTTTGGAGTATGACATGATTTTCTGAACTAGTCAGTACTAAATGTTAGTAACAAAGTGCCGTCTTAGTTAATTGTGAGAGCTGTCGAAAAGGCTCTCGGCGTCGAAAAGCAAACAATTAATTATTTCTAGGAGGTTACTAAAGGATACATTTAACAATACACACACACACACACACACACACACACACACACACACACAGAGGCACATCCCAGCAGACATAGTTTTGTGGGATACACACACACACACACACACACACACACACACACACACACACACACACACACACATAGCGGCACATTCCAGCAGACATAGTTATGGGACACACACACACACACACACACACACACACACACACACACACACACACACACACACACACACACACACACACACACACACACACCAGTTCCTCTGTGAGTGTCAGCTTCCTGAGGTTCTCAGTGTTAAACGAAACGCTCCAGTTACCTTTCTTTCCTTCCTGTAACAGCTGGGCCAGTATAAACACACACACACACACACACACACTCACACATACACACTATAAACACACACACTACAGACACACACACTCACACTCACACACACTCACACACACACTCACACATACACATTATAAACACACACACTACAGACACACACACTCACACATACACACTATAAACACACACACACTACAGACACACACACTCACACATACACACACACACACACTACAGGCACAAAACTCAAACACACACACACACTACAGACAAACACACACACACAAACATACTTCACTCACTATTTAATTACATGTGCAGACAGTTGGTCGAATTGTTTCCCAATGGCTGCCACTTTCTATATCTCTCTCTCTCACACACACACACTCAGACACACACACTCACACACACACACACATAGGAGGTCATAGGTAAGCACAGAGGCCTTTCTCTCTCTCACACACACACAAACAAACACACACACACACACACACACACACACAAACACACACACTTTTCACCATCTGCTGTGTCTGTGTGAGTGTCTCTATGTGTATATGTGTCTGTGAATGTATGACTGTGTATGTTTATGTGTGTATCTGTGTGTGTGTGCTTGTACATGAGGGCATGAGAGTGAGTGTGTGTGTGTGTGTGAGTGTGTGTGTGTGTGTGTGTTTGTGTGTGTGAGTGTGTGTGTGAGAGAGAGAGAAAGGCCTCTGTGCTTACCTATGACCTCCTATGTGTGTGTGTGTGAGTGTGTGTGTCTGAGTGTGTGTGTGTAAGAGAGAGAGAGAGAGAAAGTGGCAGCCATTGGGAAAGAATTCAACCAACTGTCTCCCCCCCTAATGGCGCGACCATCAATGACTCATCGTTTCCTTCTCTTCACCCCTCTCACTGAGAGTGAGGTCTCCAAAAATCTAACAGGTAGCCGTCCAACTACATGCCCGCTGGACCCTATCCCATCCAACATCCTTCAAGCCATATCCCCTGCCGTCTTACCGGCAATCACACAAGTGATTAATGCCTCATTTCATTCTGCAACATTTCCTTCTTCATTCAAAGTGGCTCGGGTAACACCACTGCTCAAGAAGCTCGATCCCACTCAGGTGGAAAACTACCGACCGGTCTCACTTCTCACTCTCCTCTCTAAAACACTTGAGAGGGCAGCCTCCAAACAGGTCACAGAGTTCCTGTCAACAAACAATCTCCTCGATCCAAACCAGTCTGGATTCAAAAGCGGTCACCCCACCGAAACAGCCCTGTTGACTGTGACGGAGGCCTTAAAAACAGCTAGAGCAGCAGCTCAATCCTCACCTCTCATCCTGCTTGACCTATCAGCTGCGTTTGATACAGTCAACCATCGCATCCTTCTGTCCATACTGTCAAGTATGGGCATCTCAGGCAAGGCGCACTCCTGGTTTGAATCGTACCTCACTGGGCGCTCATTCAAGGTGTCATGGCAAGGTCATCTGTCTGTA
>NC_137911.1:32280778-32285778 GCF_963457725.1 Sprattus sprattus | reverse complement strand
ATCTTCAGAGTCGTCCTCCTCAAATGAGGCATCTGGCATGGGCCTCATGACAATTTCATTGTCCACCTCGACGCTTGCTGCCATAGACTTCCTCCTCTCCAATACTGAAGGAGTACATACTGGGGTGACAGCCTAAAAGATCAGTTACAACCAATTAGCCAGGCACCGCTTCCAGAAGAGGTTATTATAACAGCTATTATTATTACTATGCAACATACTAGCAGAGGAGCATTACTTGAGTGTGGGCACATGGGTTTGATTGCACAGTCACATCGACTGGTAATAAGCTTTGATGACCCACGTTACTGGCGGCACAGTTATCACACCCTACTGACTGACGCAATAGAGGTCATTTTCAGGCTGTGCCTTAAATGTATATTTATATGATATCAGTGCTGAAAGTGTTACCACAGTGTTTACAGTGGCAGAGTAAAACATGCAAACATCCAGCGACATCGTGACCAGATAAGTACGTACATTACTACAAACGGATAGGTCTGCATCGTCTGAGGTTGCACCCTTCTTCTTTGGAATCTGGGCTGCCTAAAATGAGGCAAACAAATTAGCAACAAGTTGGAAAACGTAATCCTAACACACAAATTTAACCAATGTCAATTGACCCGATCAACTGGACATTATATAAGATCAGTAACAAAACAAAATAGCCAGGCACAGCTTCCAGAGGAAACTATTAACAGCTATTTATATAAAAATGTAACATACTAGTAGAGGAGCATTACTAGAGTGTGGGCACATGGGTTTGATTGCACAGTCACAGGGACGGGTAATAAGCTTTGATGCGCCACATTACTGTTGGCACAGGTATCACACCCTACTGACTGATGCAATGGGGGGGATTTTCAGTCTATGCCTCAAATTTATATTTACATAATATCATTGCTGAAAGTGTTACCACAGTGTTAAGATGGAGAGAAATAAGGTTATCATAACACACATTTAACCACTGCCAATTCACACGATCAACTGAATTAGCTACAAGACCAAACTTAACCCAATTTACAAATCCAGGGAAGTCGAAGTCAATGCCCTTTGCAGCGAGCCTCTTGCGCAGTTTGTCCCTCTGACTGAAAAGCATGTTGAAGGCTCGCTCCACTACGCCAGTGAGGTTTGTGTGCAAACATGGCAGGGGGTCAGGCAAGGAGAGTCACCAGAGGGAACCAGAAGAGTCAGATTAGTTCAGAGCCAGAAGAGTCAGATTAGTTCAGAGCCAGAAGAGTCAGATTAGTTCAGAACCAGAAGAGTCAGATTAGTTCAGAGCCAGAAGAGTCAGATTAGTTCAGAACCAGAAGAGTCAAATTAGTTCAGTGCCAGTTATATATATTAGAACCAATTCAGTTCCATTCATACAAGTGTTTGAGGAGTCAAATTATTTCGATGCCGTTCATATGAAGCGTCAGGTCCTGGGGCTGCTGCTGCTGCAGTCTCTACCCAGCTGGACGTCTCTGCTGAGCTCAGGGAACTCAGAGACATGGTGCTGGAGCTGAGAGGGCAGCTGACTGTCACCCAGAATGAACTACAGAACACCATATACTGTACTTAGAATGGATTCTTCATTAGTTTTTTCATTCCATGTAAAGCAATATTATTATACCTCTTGTTTAAAAAAAGAACACAAATATTAGTATGCAGTCCACAACCTTTAAAAAAGGGAAGATTTGTTTGCATTGTTTGCTTTAAAAAGGGAAGCTTTGTTTGTTTTGTTTGCTTTAAAAAGGGAAGCTTTGTTAGCTTCTTCCCTCTCACTCATTGTAATGAAGAATCTGTAGACACGCAAGCAGGCTCCCAGTCAGAGCAGCCAGTACTGTCCAAATAAGATGTAAGGTGAAAACCTTTAAAAAATTAAAGTTTACCTCGGACTGCAGTTGTGTATAAGTATCTCCTTATTCAATATGCATACTGAGAACACAGCCCTGAGGGCCCCGGTACTCAGCGTCAGTGAGGAGGAGGTGTGGTTGCCCATTCTCACCACCTGGGGTCTGCTCGTCAGGAGGTCCAGGATCCAGTTGCACAGGGGTGTTTTGAGACCCAGGCCCCTGAGCTTCGGGACGAGCTTGGCAGGCACAATAGTGTTGAATGCTGAGCTGTAATCCACAAACAGCATCCTCACATATGTGTTACCCTTTTCCAGTTGGGAGAGGGTGGTGTGTGTTGTCAGGGCGATGGAATCATCTGTGGATCTGTTTGGGCGGTATGCTAACTGAAAGGGGTCCAGGGTGTTGGGAAGGGTAGAGCAGATGTGGGTTCTGACCAGCCGCTGGATGCACTTCATGATGGTGGAGGTCAGTGCTACAGGGCAGTAGTCGTTTAAGCAGGTGATGGATGGTTTCCTATGTATGGGGATGATGGTGGCCTGCTTAAGGCAGGTGGGGACTGCGGACAGATGTAAGGGAAGGTTGAATATGGAGTTTAATACCTCCCCTAGCTGGTCAACGCACCCCCTGAGGACGCAGCCTGGAACTCCATCAGCCCTGGATGACTTCCGAGGGTTCACCCAATGAAACTCTCGCCTCACGTCAGCCGCAGTCAGGGACAGAGTGCAGTCGTCTCGGTCCTCTGCCAGTCTCCCGGAAGGAAGGGTGTTGGTTGCCTCAAACCGTGCGTAAAAGATGTCGAGGTCATCAGGTAGAGAGGCGGCAGGCTGATCATCACTGCTGCGTCGGGGGTCAGAGCTGAGGTAGGTGGACTCCAGCTTGTCCCTGTAGTCTCTTTTTCCATCTCTTTTTTTATTCCAGTGTAGTTACGATATGGATTGAAGCCGTTCCGAACACACCCACCCCAATACAGTGTGAAACCAAGGGGTATAAAGCAACAAACAGACAATCAAGCAGACAGACAATCAGACACACAGACAGACCAAAAGACAGACAATAAGACAGACCAACAGACAGGCAAGCTGACAGGCCAACAAACAACTACACAAGACATTATATAGTTGCGGTGGGATTGTTGTATTCTTTAACAACCCATGACAACAGGAAAGATAAGAGTCGACAGGGGAAGAGAAGGAATTGATGGGGGGAATCTGTGCCTGCATTGATGGGGATTGTGTTGAAGACTGTATGTGGGTGTATGTGAGAAAAGGGAGAGTAAAGCTGGAGAGAGAAAGAGAGGGAGAGAAAGAGAGGGAGAGTAAAGCTGGAGAGAGAAAGAGAGGGAGAGAAAGAGAGAGAGTGAAAGAGAAGAGGTGTAATTGAGCATGTATATGCGTCTGTATGTGTGTGTGTGTGTGTGATTATGAATATGATAACCCAATGAGAAAGGAAAGGGAGAAAGAGAGAGGGGGGACTAGAGAGGAGACTAGAGAAGTGGGAAGGGGATGGCCCTCTGTAGGTCACATCTGGACTTCCTCAAAGCCTCCGGGTCACCAGAGTTATTGGCAGAGGACCGTGCTCTGAGCTTAGCACGGACATTACCATTTACCCAGGGCTTTTGGTTTGAGAGAGTCGTTACACTGACCCTAGGGACGACATCATCGATGCATTTAGAGATGTATGCAGAGACAGAGAGTTTTTACTGTGTTTTCATCAATGTCCCCATCAGCTGCAACACAGAACACCAGCCAATCTTTCAAAAGCAGTCCTGGCGAGTGCTAATGGATTCAGCACTACAGCGTTGAACTGCCCAAAAGGCGTTGTCTGTAGGTAGGGATGATCATAACGGAGGTGTGATCTGACTTCCCAAAAGCGGGCGGGGGAGGGGTTTGTAGCTGTTCCGTATTTGAAAGTAGCAATGGTCAAGAAGGGGTAACTGAGGCATATAAAAGAGGGTGTCTCAGGAGTGCGACTAACAACCATCTCCAACTACTACTACTGCTACTACTGCAAGTACTCCTTCTACTACTACTACAAAACTACTGTGTGTCAGCGAGGGAGTGATGTTAAAGATGAGGGCTGTCATCACACTGCTGGTGCTGCTGCTCCCCGTGTGTGGATCTCTGACTCTGGGCACCCAGACTGAAGTTCACACAGAGAGCCAGAGCACTGGGGCTGCTGCTGCTGCTGCTGCTGCTGAAGTCTCTACCCAGCTGGACGTCTCTGCTGAACTCAGGGAACTCAGAGACATGGTAGGGGAGCTGAGGGTGACTCTGAGCTTCACTCGTGATGAGCTACAGAACACCAAATATCTGCTGAACAAAATAGAGGCTGAAAATAAAGAGCAAGATACGGATCGGGAAGCAGTGAAACAGAGACTGGTGGCCAGTGAGACTAAAGTGGAGGCTCTGGAAAGGGAGAATATAGCACAAGAGGCAGAGATGATGAACCTGATCAAGGAACAAGCAGCACAAGAGGCAGAGATGACAGCTGTGAAGAACAGACTGGCTGCAAGTGAAACTGAAGTGGTCAATCTGAGGTCAGTTACTGAGAGAGTGGCAGTCACTGAGACTGACATGGAGCACGTGCAGAAAGACACTGCAGCACAACACACAGACCTGACCACTATGAAGACTGAGGTGGAGAAACTGAAATTGGAACAAGCAGCACAAGAGGCAGAACTGGTAGTGCTGAAGACGAGGATGGACACTGGTGAAGCCCAAGTGGAGACCAGACTGTCTGCCAGTGAGACTGAGGTGGAGAAACTGAAGATGGATCAAGCAGCTCAAGAGGCAGAGCTGACAGCAGTGAAGACCAGACTGGCAGCAACTGAGACTGAAGTAGTGAATCTGGAGAAAGAGATCACAGAAACACCCAAGGTGGCATTCTCAGCAGGTCTGACTGACTCAGGATACGTAGAGGCTGGGAATACTGGTCTGAATTTGGTCTTCACTAAAACCATCACCAATGTTGGACAGGCCTACAGCAACATGACCGGCTTCTTCACACCTCCAGTCAAGGGAGTCTACTACTTCAGATTCACTGTGATGGATATGCTTACCTCACGCCATGTGAATATCATAATGATGAAGAATGAAAAGCAGGTCATGGGGTTGCATGATTATGATACCGATGGGCGGAGCTCCTATCTCTCAGGTGGTGTGACTC
>NC_137911.1:32270778-32275778 GCF_963457725.1 Sprattus sprattus | reverse complement strand
GGTTACCACAATGGTTGCTCGGCAACGCTAAGGGTTAGGGGTAGGTCTGTTACATTCATGAAGGTGCCACGTACGGAGCCCTGGGGGACCTCGAGCACAACCGAAGTCCCTCCCACACTGGCATTAGCCCCTCCCACACGGGCAGGAAGTCCCTCCCACACGGGCAGAGATCCCTCCCACACCGGCAGGTTCTGCATTAGAATGAAAGGCAATGAAACATGAGACTCCAGATGGCAACACCCATCTCCCCCACCCCCCCCCCCCCCACCCCCCCCACTGAGATGGCCAAACCCCACCCCCCCCCCACTCCACGTGTCCAGCTTTGGCTCCAGGGCTCATAGCAGCTTATCTCCAGCAGTAAAAGTGTCAGTAAAAACTCCTGCATCAGTCCATCACTCCATTCGTCCGCTCCTTCCATCACTCCATCACTCCATCACTCCATCCCTCCTTGGTCAGTCAGTCCATCCATCCTCCCATCCTGAGGATCTTCTCCTGAACTTGTGTGTGTGTGTGTGTGTGTGTTTAATCATGTTTGTGCGGAAGTACTTAGTCATGCCATCGGTCTAATCTCTGTTGATTGCACATGTATACTGTTTGAACTGTGTGTGTGTGTGTGTGTGAATATGTTTTTCTATGTGTGTGTGTATGTGTGAATATGTTTTTCTATGTGTGTGTGTATGTGTGAATATGTTTTAGTATGAGTGTGTGTTTGTATGTGTATGTGTGGGTGCGTGTTTGTTTCAGGTACGGTGTGTGTGTGTGTGTGTGTGTGTGTGTGTGTGTGTCAGATGCCGGCCCGGTCGCTGTAGAAAGGTGTGACGTGGAACATGTAACAGTGTGTACACACTCTGACCGGCTTCATCTGGCCGTATCTCGGCAACGGAGCAGAATGGGACGAACAGCGAGAGCAGAAAATCTGGAAAAAACACACACACACACACACACACACACACACACACACACACACACACACACACACACACACACACACACGCAACACACAACACGCACAAATTATTTAAGTTAAGTTAAAACTGTAATACTGGGCTTCAACAGGCTTTGGGAAACACTCTGGGGTTCATAAACACAAACACACACACACAAACACACACACACACACACACACTCACAGACACACACTCACCTTTCCACAGCTCCTGCAGTGGTGTTTCCTGCGGATGACTGTGAAAGGAGCCTGACACGACACACACAAACTGCACACGTCATCTGGAACCCACTCCGGAGGATCTGAGAGAGAGAGAACAAACACACACACACACACACACACACACACACACACACACACACCCCTTAGTTATAAAGTGTCATAAATCATCTAAATCAACCTCTCAGTTATAAAGCTTCATAAACCCCTCAGTTATAAGGCTTCATAAACCCCTCAGTTATAAGGCTTCATAAACCCCTCAGTTATAAGGCTTCATAAACCCCTCAGTTATAAGGCTTCATAAACCCCTCAGTTATAAGGCTTCATAAACCAGAAACGCCTCAGTTATAAGGCTTCATAAACCCCTCAGTTATAAGGCTTCATAAACCAGTTATAAGGCTTCATAAACGCCTCAGTTATAAGGCTTCATAGACCAGTTATAAGGCTTCATAAACGCCTCAGTTATAAAGCTTCATAAACCAGTTATAAGGCTTCATAAACCCCTCAGTTATGAGGCTTCATAAACGCCTCAGTTATAAGGCTTCATAAACCCCTCATTTATAAGGCTTCATAGACACAATGTAAGGCTTCATAAACCCCTCAGTTATAAGGCTTCATAGACCAAATATAAGGCTTCATAAACCAGAAACGCCTCAGTTATAAGGCTTCATAAACCCCTCAGTTATAAGGCTTCATAAAACCCTCAGTTATAAGGCTTCATAAACCAGTTATAAGGCTTCATAAACGCCTCATTTATAAGGCTTCATAGACCAAATATAAGGCTTCATAAACCCCTCAGTTATAAGGCTTCATAGACCAAATATAAGGCTTCATAAACCAGAAACGCCTCAGTTATAAGGCTTCATAAACCCCTCAGTTATAAGGCTTCATAGATCAAATATAAGGCTTCATAAACCAGAAACGCCTCAGTTATAAGGCTTCATAAACCCCTCAGTTATAAGGCTTCATAAACCCCTCAGTTATAAGGCTTCATAAACCAGTTATAAGGCTTCATAAACGCCTCATTTATAAGGCTTCATAGACCAAATATAAGGCTTCATAAACCCCTCAGTTATAAGGCTTCATAGACCAAATATAAGGCTTCATAAACCAGAAACGCCTCAGTTATAAGGCTTCATAAACGCCTCAGTTATAAGGCTTCATAAACGCCTCAGTTATAAGGCTTCATAAACGGCTCAGTTATAAGGCTTCATAAACGCCTCAGTTATAAGGCTTCATAAACCGTGTGGATAAAGGCGGGACTTACCTTCGACCTGTCCGTCATGGACCTTGGCAGCGACCTCAGAGGCGGAGAGAGAGAGGCTCTCCTGACAGAGAGAACAGTCTTCCAGCACGCCGCTACGAACCGGACCTGACACACACACACACACACACACACACAGACACACACACACACACACACACACACACACACACACACACACACACACACACACACACACACACACACACACACACACACACACATTGTACTTACATATTGTACTTCACAATGCTAATGCTTGTCCAGTTGTGTGTACGCATAATAAAAAAGGGCTCGAAGAATCCAGGCTAACAGTTCTTACGCTAACAACTCACAAGCTAACTGCATGCAGAATAACAGCTCTTACGCTAATTACTCAATTGCTTCCCTAAGGTGAGGGCTCTTATAACAGATCTTACAACTGACTACTCACGTGATGATAGAAGCTAGCCTAAAAGTGTGTAGTGAGGCAGCTTACATGCTAACATACCTCAGGCTAAAGCTCTTAGGCTAGCAGCTTACATGCTAACATACCTCAGGCTCAAGCTCTTAGGCTAACAGCTATCTGTAAACAGCTAAGAGGCCAACATCACAAAACAGTCCCCATAGCTACCTGCTAGCATGCTAACAGCTTACGTGCTAATAGCTAACGTGCTAACAGAATACACACTCACCTTTTTTCTGCTGGTCGTTATCCCCCTGGTCAGATTTGGTTGCCATGACTTCAAAGAGGGTCTTGAGGATGCTCCGCAGATCGCTAGCGTAGTTGGTCTGGAGCTGATCAGCCACACCTGAGAGAGATGAGAGAGAGGTTAGTGTCACACACACACACACACGCACACACACACACACACGCACACACACACACACACACACACACACACACACAGTAATCAGCCACACCTGAGTGAGTTGAGAGAGAGAGAGAGGTTATACCTGTTCAGGTGAGAGACCACAGAGAGGTAGACCGCACCATACCTGGTGACTAGTGTCACACACAGTCACACACACACACACACACACACACACACACACACACACACACACACACACACACACACACACACACACACACACACACACACACACACACACAGTAATCTACCACAAAGAAAGATGGAGTGTGGAGAGGAGAGAGAAGAGTCGAGACGACATACCTGATATACAGACGAAGAGGCGGTGGATGAGGTCACTGCTGCTATGGAAACGAGAGCGGATCTTATTGGCCTGAAGAGCCAGCTGCATCTCCTGATGGTCCCGCCCCTTCCCCTCAGAGCTGCTGGTCAGACTGCTGATGGGGCTACAGCACACACACACACACACACACACACACACACACACACACACACACACACACACACACACACACACAGATATAAAGATATACTCACACGTACACAGACAAGGGCACACACACACACACACACACGGACATAGAAATACGCACACATACACAGACACACACACACACACACACACACAGATATACGCATACGTACACACACATACACACACACACACACACACACACACACACACACACACACACACACACACACACACACACACAGATATGTACACACAGATGAACACAAACACACATACATACATACATACATACACACACACACACACACACACACACACACACACAGATATGTACACACAGATGAACACAAATACACATACATACATACATACATACATACATACATACATACATACATACATACATACACACACAGATATATACATTTAGTGACATTGTTAATTGAGATAAGGAGAGCATAGGTGTGTTACACTTTCTGTCACACACACACACACACACACACACACACACATTGAGACGTTACCTGGGAGTGTATGTACTGGAAAGGCTACATGTGGTGACAGACACACTGTCACAGTCACTGCTGGACACTGAGCTGAGCGGGGAGTCCTGAGTCCTGATTAACACACACACACACACACACATTAACACACACACACACACACACATTAACACATCACACACACACATACCAAGCACACACACATTAACACATCACACACACACATGCCAAACACACACACACACACAAACACACACACACACACACACACACACACACACACACATCAACACATCACACACACAAACATTAACACATCACACACACACACATTAACACACACACACACACACATTAACACATCAGACACACACATACCAAACACACACACATTAACACATCACACACACACATGCCAAACACACACACATTAACACATCACACACACACATACCAAACACACACACATTAACACACACACACACACACACACACATTAACACATCACACACACACACCAAACACACACACACACAAACACACACACATACACAACACATCACACCGACACCAGACGTTAACACACACACACACTACACACTACACACACACACACACACACACACACGTACCTGCTACTCCTCTTGATCTCCCTGTGCTCCCTGTGCGTCTCCTGCGGCGTGTTCTCCTCGCTCCTGCAGGAGGTGACGGACGACTCCTGCTCCGACCCTAGAGCCGC
>NC_137911.1:32253278-32260778 GCF_963457725.1 Sprattus sprattus | reverse complement strand
GACACGAACACAAACACTTAAATGAATTATGATGTTCATGTGTTTCTTTGAATGACAGCAGTCAATAAGTATAATTTTACATGTTTTATGGTAAAGGTAACCTTAAATTGCTTATTTTGTGATCTGGCGCTATACTTGACCTTCCAGGGGGGGGCGGGCGGGGCCGTTGGGGGGGCGGGCCGCCACCCTAATATCATTGTAGGGGAAACACTGGTTAGCATGCTAAGCTGGTGTCTTACGGTGATAAAGTTGGCATCATGCCGTGAAAGCCTTTCTTATATTTTCACTGGGGTATCTTACTTAGATGCTAAGGCAGTATGGTGGTATGGAACCAGAGAACTACACAGCACTCAGTCTGGATGGAACCACAGAACTACATAGCACTCAGTCTGGGTGGAACCACAGAACTACACAGCACTCAGTCTGGGTGGAACCACAGAACTACATAGCACTCAGTCTGGGTGGAACCACAGAACTACATAGCACTCAGTCTGGGTGGAACCACAGAACTACACAGCACTCAGTCTGGATGGAACCACAGAACTACAGAGCACTCAGTCTGGGTGGAACCACAGAACTACAGAGCACTCAGTCTGGATGGAACCACAGAACTACAGAGCACTCAGTCTGGGTGGCTAGAGGGAACCACAGAACTAAACAGCACTCAGTCTGAGTGGCTAGAGGGAACCACAGAACTACACAGCACTCAGTCTGGATGGAACCACAGAACTACAGAGCACTCAGTCTGGGTGGCTAGAGGGAACCACAGGTGTGTTAACCTGTCCTTCACACGATCATATGCCAACAGGTGCCAACAGCACAGCAGTTTAAACACAAGCAGGAACTACACCAACAACACAACAACAACAACACAACAACCTAGAGGGAACCACAGGTGTGATTATCTGTCCATCAGGTGTGAAAGTGACTCTATGGCAGAGGTGGTGTAGACACACACACTCTGAAATCCACTTCTACATTTAACCCATCCAGGGAAGTGAGACACACACACATGTGCAGTTACACACTAACCCGGAGCAGTGAGCTGCCTTCGGCGGCGCCCGGGGAGCAGTGATCGGGTTAGGTGCCTTGCTCAAGGGCACTTCAGCCGTGGATGTGGGCAACCTGTCCAGGAGTGTGTTTACCTGTCCAGGTGTGTTTATCTGTCCTTCACACGACCATAAGCCAAATTAGCTGCGTGTAAAATCATACCTCAGAAAGTGGCAAATTGTTGGATACTGTCACTTTAAATAAAAGCGTGTGTCTCATTGTGATGACCTCCCTGGATGTTTATGTCTCATTGTGATGACCTCACTGGATGTTTATGTCTCATTGTGATGACCTCACTGGATGTTTAAACCTGTGCGCCATGTCCCTCCGGCAACTGCAAATTGTAATCAAAGATGGCGGACCAAACTCCACTGACGGCTGTGTTTTGTATGTAAATGTACATTTTTCAGCGTTTTCACGCTAGATTTTTCAAAAGTTACTGAGAATTAGACACTGCAATATCCGATAACACCGTTTTTGTAACCAGCAATAATGGATGATGTGATTTGCGAGTCGTCAGTCAGACAACTTTCAAACATTAGCACGTAAGCCTACATAAGGTAGCTACGTAAGCCTACATAAGGTAGCTACGTAAGCTACGTAAGTAAGCTACGTTCTTTCAGCGTACCAACGTCACATGTTTTTTTGAGATACCTTCACCCTTCAAAATATCTCGTGCAAGACAGCTGTCTTGACGAGACACCAAGGTAGTAACACAGCTATCTTACTTTATGAGTATCTGACCACAGCCATTGTGATGACCTGCACCGGATGTTTATGTCTCATTGTGATGACCTCACTGGATGTTTATGTCTCATTGTGATGACCTGCACCGGATGTAAATGTCTCATTGTGATGACCTCACTGGATGTTTATGTCTCATTGTGAGGACCTCACCGGATGATTATGTCTCATTGTGATGACCTGCACCGGATGTTAATGTCTCATTGTGATGACCTCACTGGATGTTTATGTCTCATTGTGATGACCTGCACCGGATGTTAATGTCTCATTGTGATGACCTCACTGGATGTTTATGTCTCATTGTGATGATCTCACTGGATGTTTATGTCTCATTGTGATGACCTCACTGGATGTTTAGCACAACCTGATGAACTACAGCAGACTACCTCAAACATGTCTCTGTTCAAATATCGCATTCCAAACACGCGTCAGAGATGCCAAAACACACACACACACACACTGATGACATCCCCTTAGCTGAAACACCACACCTGACAGATGAGGAGAGTTGAGTTACTCTGCAGTCTCACTTCTGGGGATTTCATTGTTTTCTTCTCACGCCTGTTTAAACATGGAGGAGATGCCACAACACACACACACACACAGACACACACACACACACACATTTGTACCCTAACATTCATGCTATGAAAAGCCCAGGAGATTCAGTGCACAGGCAGCATCTACCGCAGCTGGACTGAGAGCTGTCATTATCAGTGCTCGCTTAGTCAGGTCTGACTCAGCACAGAATCAGCCTCTCTCTCCCTCTCCCTCTCTCTTAGTGGCTCCCAGTGGGGGGGGGTTGGGGCCCCCGGGGGGAATTGGTCGGGCTCAAAGGTCAAAGTGCGCTCTCAGGAGGTAGTGTTAATGAGTAAACACCGTACCTACTACTGAGAGGTAAACATCCAGCTCACCTGTGGAGACTTACCTGCAGAACACACAAGTCACACCTGAGCCCAGCTCTGTGACCTACTGACTACACACAAACACACACACACACACACACACACGCCCCAACTGAGCACAGCTCCGTGACCTACTGACTACCCCCCCCCCCCACACACACACACACACACACACACACACACACACACACACACACACACACACACACACTCCACCTGAGCACAGCTCCGTGACCTACTGACTACCCACACACACAGAACAGTTACTCAGTCAGTACTGAGCCAATACCGTCAGTTTAGCACAGTTAGTCAGTACCGACCCAGCACGGTCAGGCAATGCAGTCTGTACAGTACTGACAGAACTGTGTCACCAAAGACCCAGCACTGTCAGTTAGCCCTGTCCACTGCTGTGTGTGTGTGTGAGTGTGTGTGTGTGAGTGAGTGAATGGCAGCCCAGATAATGTCTCTTACTACACCGAGGAAACATCCCAGACCGGGACGACCCAAAACCGCCGCTATTTAAACAAAACAACCATTGCCCCACACACACGCACGGTGATGTGGCAGGATTCACGTCCATGGCTACCGTCCAGGCACCTCTGGAGTCTTTCTAGCCAACTTCTCACTACTCTAGTCTGGGAGGGAGTAGTAGGCTAGCTGTCCTGTGGCTGTTAAAGCGTACGAGTGGTTTGTCAAAGAATCGGCATTGTTCTGTGGCAGTTTTATCAAAGAAAGTGCTGTTGGCTAGCTGGTGTCACCTGTAAAGGAGATGGTAATGTTGACGTTAACAAATGATTATCCAATATGATGCCAGTGGTCCGCTTTTGCGGCGAAATAAAATCCCTAAAACGTAATCTCTGCTGGAATGCCTGACACATCGCAAACAAGCCATGAAAAAGGTATCGGATCTAACACAATAGCCACGGGTTGTCCAGCACGCTAAAAAAAACTAGCTATCCCAGTTAGCGATAGCTACATAGCCTACATTCCTACACGGACCCGATAGGCGAGTTATCGGAGATGAACCGTGATGTAGCCGACGCTTAGTTTGTGAGCTCTTACGGCCCGGTACCACCTATAATGAGGAAACATTTATTGTAACTTACCTTTGGCTTGTACAGCCACTTTCGGAAGCGATTCATCCTTAGCTTTCAAGCCACCTTCCCTTGCCTTTGTCAGCGACCCTTCGCGAGTGTTACCTGAAAAAGCCCAGCGCTACCTGGAAAAATACGCTAATTTGTTAGCAACTTGCTATCCCCTGCCTTGACTAAACATAGGAGAATACAATCTTCATATGCGTGACCCAGGATCTCGATGGGGCAATTGTGTATCGGTCTTGTTTGTGTGATTAGCATAGGGACGGCGCTGAACTCCGTTCACTTGCAGCGACTGTACATTGTTGTCTACAGTCGGCTGCTCGCAGGACGGGCTCAACGGGCTCGGCTGCTGATGACAGTCACGTTGACACAACAACACCACCCACTTTCCCCACGCATACGTCATTCCATCTAATGGGTGTGTTTCAGAGAGTCGGGAATTCGCCAAGATAATCAGAATCACAATTATTTTAATGGAAAAGTATATTCACACATACAGGAAATTAACTTGGTGTGGTTGGTGCATGGGACATAACACATAACATAACAACATAAAAGCATAAACAAGAACAAAGGACAAATGTTTTTTAAGATAATAATACATTATTTTGGCACATGAAGGGCAAGGGTCTTTTTTTTTGTATCATTGTAGACTCTCAAACGGCAACGTTACCTAAATGGTAAACACACGTTTAATAATCCAACACTGAAGGTGTATGTGTTTAAAAGGATTCCTTCCAGCATCAATTAAGCCTACATTTATTCATAGGGGTGACTTGCTTGCAACATAAGGGTCTTTACTCGCTTTCAGACCTATGGTTAGTAGATGGTTCTCCGCCTTTATTGCGTGTCCTTGGGAACACGTCCGTTGCTTAAAAGATTGAACTGCAGAACGTAGATATTTAACGAATCAGACAGAGCTAAAAATTCATTATACCAAACCTACAGTTTTTTCTGTAGTTTTCTAAGTTAAATTACGGACAGTCTAGCTAACCTTGTACGATCGGGAGTTATTGATGTCTCAAATGCCCCATACTATGCTATTTGCACCGATATGTTTACGGTTGCCAGGCAACGGTAGGCTGCCCCACCGTGAAGAATACAGAAAAGACGCAGCTAGAAGAACAGACACAACACGCCCTTGCACTAATATTGCAGTTGATTTAAATATGTGGATTTTGTACTGAATATGAGTTCAGCAACCGGATGCTAAAAGAAGATGTCAAACTATAAAGAACTAATGAAAGAGGCCAGCACACTCCTCGACGCATTTCAGCCAAACGAACAATGCGTGGAGACTTTCATAGAGGATGTCTCAACATTTCTGGAGGTAGGTCTAGACTAAGCCGTCAAGTTTGTATTTTCTTATTGCATCCCATACCGCTGCACAATATATATTTGTAACAATGATGTGTTCCCGCTCCGTATTTTTTATCCAGAAAAAGTATGATTCGGAGGATACGCGTTTTCTCCTGGACATAGTGTCTGGATGCATAGAACAGAAGAAGGTTCTTGATGTTGTGGTTGATACTTTCTATGATCTTCATGGGAAGCTTGAGCTGAAAGCTGACCATAATCAGTTTTCAGGTAGGCTAAGTGATACCAATGTTACCAATCCTCATTGATTATAAAATAAACTCGATGTAAAGTAATTTTTATGTTTGTTTTGTCGTCAGTTGTTTGCTACATCGCCATATTCCTTCTTGAGGATATTGGATTGCAGCGCTTCAGTAAGATCATCAAATCTCAAGACATCTCAAAGATGCACAGAGTGAGTTTGCGTATTTATTCTTCCAACTTTGAACAATCAACCAATTTTCACATGACGGGCATCTCGACATTGCCCATTTTGAAATGACAAAATAAAAACATATGTATGTTGAATATATTATCAATTTAATTGATTTCAATTTTCTTTGGTATTAAATTTAGCAAAATGCTACAGTTAGAAGCGTTCACAGCCACACAGGGACTTCATGGATGTCTCGTTTTGGTCTGATTTGTTATGATTACCATTAGGCTACTCTTGGAAGTCTACTCTGCTCTCTTTGTTCGCCTTCATGACTTAGCCTAGCCTTCTCCTCATACTCCAGTTCCCTCCTATTTTGATGTCTTTCCTGTTGTTCCTGCCTCTCTGTCAGTTCCTCAGTTTCCTCTTCAGCATCTCCAACCTCAGCACCTGGATCCAGGGCGAGTGGAGTCAGATCTACGATGCTGCTTACGTAGAGCAGAACTGGATTGGACCTTTGCTCAGGTAGGCTAGTGCTCGAAACAAGAGCAGGATTTTATCAAGTTTCTTTCTACTATGTGAATGGAGTGAAATGTAAACACCAGATTGGTTCTTTTCCAAAGACAGAATCTGTATATTAAAGTATAGGCTGACAAAGGCACAGCATCCAGGAAATCAAATATCCCCATGACTGCATTGCACTTCTACTGTGCACAAGAAGTAAAGCAGCAATGTGTTTTGTGTTTAGTTGTTGCGTGAGAATCGCATGATTATACAGGGGAAAAAAAAATGTAGACTCTCGGGTATTCATTTTGGCATTTCTGCTGTTCTGTACATGTTGAGCAATGAAGTTTGATGGGACATGTAATAGTGACTGTTCCCACCAGGTGGAGCCCTAAGGTCGAGGAGCTGCTTGAACAGCTGTCCCGCAGAATGTCCAGTGGCAGCCTGCCTAAGAAAGCCCCAGCCAATCACACGCAGATAAAGGAGTTTGCCCTGACTAAACCTAAGCCCCGCCCTCTTCTTATCCCCGAGCCAATCCCAGCACAGCAGAAGCACCAGCCAGTTAGTGTTCAGCACACAACACCTTGGTGGCGATACACTCCCACACACACGCAGGAAATACACACACACACACGCAGAGACACTCCTAGACACACACACACAGAAACACTCATGTACACATACGCAGAAACGCTCTCACACACAAACAGAAACACTCACAAACACTCAAGAAGGATGCAGGAGATGGTGGCTTTCATATACAAATATACTCATATTTATTTACATGGGGGATTCTTTGGTATGAACCCCGAAACATGTATTATAATGAATTCACACATAATCAAAAACACACAGACAGCCGCACTCAAAGTGCTACAGGCACTAGGGAGAACTAGGCATATTCTTGAGCATGATAGGCACAGATTCAATTATTCACTGATTCACTAATCACAAGGTCACTAGGAACATACTCACTATCACGAGTTCATCAGGAACATATTCACTATTCACAAGTTCACTAGGAACAAACTCTCACTACACAGGTTCACACGTGTTTCCCCCACTGCAGGTGTGTGTGTGTGTGTGTGACTGTGAGTGTTTCCTCCCCTGAAGGTGTGTGTGTGTGTGTGTGTGTGTGTGTGTGTGTGTGTGTGTGTGTGTTTCCTCCCCTGCAGGTGAAGCCCAACATCTTTAAACCCCCAAAAGAGCAACAGCTTCTGGAGGAGCTCCGTCAAAAGAACCGACAGAAAGCTCAGGTGAGTTTACACACACACACGCACACGCACACGCACACGCACACGCACACGCACACGCACACGCACACACACACACACACACAAACACACACACACACACACATACACACACTCACACACACACACACACACACACACACACACACTCAAAACATCCTCAACAGACACACACAACACACACTCTCCACACACACACTCAACACACGCTCAACAAA
>NC_137911.1:32228278-32233278 GCF_963457725.1 Sprattus sprattus | reverse complement strand
ATATTACACACACACACACACAGACACACACACAAAAACACATTTTACAGTATTTCACACACACACACACACACACACACATTACACATACATACATAAACACACAAACTCAAGCACATCACGTACACACACACACACACGCACACACAGAAACACACCCAGACACTTACAACCACATGACAGACACACACACATATTTAACCATACACCCCCACAGCAGCCACCGGAGACCACACACACATAAACACACACACACACACACAAACACAGCCACACACGTGGAGATTGGAGGTCTGTTCTGCCTCCGGTGTGGGATCCTCCGCTGAGCTTTTCCTCTGCAGTGCCGGAACTAGCCTCCTCCTTCCTCCGGGTGGCGCCGTTGGGCACCTCGCCATCAGCCATCTCAAAGCGCCGTCTGGAACCATAGACACTAGATCAGCCTCGTCTGGAACCATAGACACTAGATCAGCCATAGACACTAGATCAGCCATCTCAAAGCGCCGTCTGGAACCATAGACACTAGATCAGCCTCGTCTGGAACCATAGACACTAGATCAGCCTCGTCTGGAACCATAGACACTAGATCAGCCTCGTCTGGAACCATAGACACTAGATCAGCCATCTCAACTGTAGTAACCTGACCAAAGACACGGACAACGGAGAACGATATCAACATGCAGCTTTATGTAGAAGTGTCGCCATACAGAGCATCCACAGGTCTTTTTACTCGTGCATTCACCGAACCAAAGAAATGCATAATGCCAGTGTCACTTTATAGTAGAGCCCCGCCTGGTGGTACAACAGAGAACTACTATCTTAAACATTACAACACTCCTCCCCCACTAAATTCCAACATTCTCTGAATACCAATCAACTTGTTCATTTAAGCTAAGTTAGTGTCATTGTCTTTTACCCCTTAACTTTAACAACAATTATTTTAGGCATATACACTTACAACTAGCACAAGCAAATCAATTCAGCACATACAGTCATTAACTATAAATCAGTCTGTCTGGTGGTTTTCGAGCACGCTGTGACCTGCGCACTATCTCCGGGTCTGTAGCTGGCAATGCTGGAGTAGGTGTTTGGGGAGGTTCAGGTGGCGAGGTCACAGGAGGTGTCTGTGAGTCCATAGTCAACTGACCTTCCTCTCCAAAGGGTGCAGACTCTTCCCCTGGTGACACTCCCACAGTAGCTTGGCTCACCATGGGAAACTCTGAGGTGCTGATGAACTCTGGGCTGATGTCCTGACGTAGGCGGACGTGATCTTGATGTCTGCGGAACACTCGTCCATCCTTTAGCTCAACCACAAATGAGAGAGGACCTCTCTGCGCCAGGATAGCCCCAGGTAGCCATTTCTCATTAGAGTTACTGAAGTTTCTCACATAGACATCGTCACCTGGTTTCAGCTGTCTCTCTTGTGCATGTTGATCATGTCCCTCCTTCTGCTTTTCCTGCTTCCTCATCACCGTGGCCTTCATGTCTGGACGCAACAGGTCCAACTTTGACTTGGGCCTACGCCCCATCAACATCTCTGCGGGAGCACGTCCCGTAGTGGTCTGTGGGGTAAGACGGTATTTAAACAGGAAACGTGAAAGTCTGGTGCTTAGAGACTCACCTTTCATTCTCTTCAAACCCTCCTTCACCGTCTGGACAGCTCGCTCCGCCAATCCATTCGAGGCTGGGTGGAAAGGAGCTGTGCGAACATGGCGAATTCCATTCTGTTCCATGAACTCACCAAACAGCTCACTGGTGAACGTTGGACCATTATCTGTGACCACCGTATCAGGCAGCCCATGAACTGCGAATATGTGTCTGAGCTTGTCTATGGTTTTGGGGGCTGTTATGTTGCTCATGATGTGCGCTTCTATCCACTTGGAGTGGGCATCCACCATGATGAGAAACATCTCCCCCATGAACGGGCCAGCAAAATCCAGATGTAGTCTAGACCAGGGGTGGTCTGGCCACACCCAGGGATGCAAAGGGGCTGGTGGTGACAGGTGCTGATTTAACTGACACTGTGTGCAGGACTTCACCTTGTTCTCCAGGTCTAAATCCATCTTTGGCCACCAGACATAAGACCTTGCCAGGCTCTTCATTCGTGATACCCCCGGATGGGCCTCATGTATCTCCTCCACAATCTGTGAGCGACCTGGGGGAGGGACGACTACCCTTGCACCCCAGAAAATGCACCCATCCTGTAGGCTGAGTTCAGTCTTGCGTTTGGAATAAGGTTGCAGGTCCTCACTGTCAACCACACTGGGCCAACCCTGCAGCAGGTAACTCTTTACTTTGGCCAGCACTGGGTCTCTCTCTGTCCACTGCTTGACCTGGGCTGCTTTTACAGGTGTCTGTGACAACTTCTCTAACGAAAAAACAGTCTCTGGAGGCACATATGTTGAGAGCGGTGTCTCAGGCAATGGCAGGCGACTCAACGCATCCGCATTGGCATTGTCCTTCCCTGCTCTGTACACAATGCTGTATTGGTAGGCTGACAAGATAAGTGCCCAGCGTTGGATTCTTGCTGACGCTAGCGGCGGAATGCCGCGTGTTTCACTGAACAGGCTCATCAATGGCTTATGGTCGGTATAGATCTTGAAAACCCGGCCATACAAGTACTGATGGAACCTCTTTACGGCAAAAACAATGGCTAGACCCTCTTTGTCCAGCTGTGAGTAACCCTTCTCTGCAGCCGTTAATGTTCTGGATGCAAAACCAACAGGCTTCTCTGATCCATTTTTCATGACATGGGAGAGGACTGCCCCCACTCCATAGGGCGAGGCATCACACGAAAGCACAATGTCTTTTTCTGGATCATAATGCACTAGCAGTTTTGCTGAATGAAGGAGTTCTTTTACCTCTTTAAATGCTTGCTCCTGCTCTACACACCACTGCCACTTGGTGTCATTGTGCAGCAGCTTATAGAGTGGGGCTAACACCTTCGATAAATCCTGCAGGAATTTCCCATAGTAATTCACCATACCCAGGAATGAGCGGAGTTCTGTGACGTTCTTAGGGCTTGGAGCTTCCTTGATAGCCCTTACTTTGTCTTCCACTGGACGGAGCCCCTCTGCGGTGATGGTATGTCCCAGGTAAGTCACCCGTTCTGCCATAAACACACATTTTTCCCTTCTCAGGCGCAGCCCAGCATCTGAGAGTCTCTTGAGCACCTGCTCTAAATTTTCAAAGTGCTTAGCCTCAGTGGCCCCTGTAATTAAGATGTCATCCAGGTACACGGCTACATGTGGAATCCCTTGCAATAGTGTGTCCATTGTCCTTTGGAAAATGGCTGGGCTGGATGCCACTCCGAACACCAGGCGGTTGTACTTGAACAATCCTTTGTGGGTATTTATGGTGACGTACTGTTTCGACTCCTCATCCAGAAGTAGCTGCTGGTAAGCATGGCTCATATCCAGCTTGGTGAACAGCTTACCTCCAGCCAGAGTTGCAAACAGGTCGTCCACCCGTGGCAACGGATACTCTGTCAGCTTTGAGACTTGATTCACGGTCAGCTTGTAGTCTCCACAAATCCTTGCGGTTCCATCTGCTTTCAAAACAGGAACAATGGGCGCTGCCCACCTTGAAAACTGGACAGGCTCCACAATGCCCATCCCCTGCAGACGTTCCAGCTCTTCCTCTACTTTGCTTTTCATTGCATAGGGCACCACTCTGGGCTTAAAGAAACGGGGCGCTGCATCTGGGTCAACATGAAGCTTCACAGTCACGCCCTTAAGTGTGCCCAGTTCCTCTCTGAACACATCACTGTAGCGCTGCAGAATGTCCCCTGTAGTATGAGCATACTTAATCTCATGCCAATCCAGCTTGATTTTGCGAAGCCAGTCGCGACCCAATAAACTAGGTCCCCCACCCTTGGCTATTACAAATCTGCCTTGAGCCCTCTGACCTCCAACTGAAATGCTCACATCTAACACCCCCAAATGAGGTATAGCCTGACCTGTATATGTCCTCAGTCTGAGCGTTGATGGCTTAATAGGAGGTGGCTTGTTTCCCCATGTCCTCTTGTAGGTCTCCTCGCTTATGACCGATGCTGTAGCCCCAGAATCAATTTCAAACATTATGTCCTTTCCTTCAACAGTCACGGTTGCATAATAGGGCATAGACGGTTCCTCATTGGTATCCACAGCGAACATGTTGAAAGCACAAGCTGCCTCTCCTTCATCTCCCTCAAGATAATGTGTGGGGGCTTGATTCTGCTGGGCTTTCCATTTTTCATTCTTTCCCCTATTTTCCACACTCCTGCACTTTTTAGCTAAGTGCCCCTTTTTATTACAGGTATGACACACTGCTTCAAGAAATTTACAATCATTTGCATAGTGAGCCCCTCCACACCTAAAACATTCCACTCTCCTTGCTGGTTTTACAGCCTCTCTCTTTACATGGTGTACAGCCTGTGATGGCGCTCCTATCTGACAACTTTGGATGTCTTTGACATTACTTGCCGCCATTTCCATTCCTTGCGACATTTCTAGTGCCTTTTTAAAAGTCAATGGTGGCGTTTCCGCCAGTAAACGGCGCTGAATGGAGTCATTATTTATTCCACACACTAATCTGTCACGGAGCATGTCATCTAAGTATGCCCCAAACTCACAATGCTCTGAAAGCTGCCGCAATTCTGCCACAAAGTTAGCTACAGACTGACCTGACTTCCTGAACTGGTTGTGGAATTTGAAGCGCTGGACAATTTCCGATGGCCTTGGATTGTGGTGGTTCCCAACGAGCCTGACTAGCTCCGCATATGGAACTTCCCCCGGTTTCCTCGGTGTGGTTAAGTTCCTTATCAGTCTGTAAGTCCTTGCTCCACACACACTCAGGAGAATGGAGCGCTGTTTAGGCTCCTCTGTTACTCCATTAGCCGCGAAAAAGTGTCCCAGCCTTTCCTCATACTCCGTCCAGTCTTCGTTCCCCTCGACGAATTCCCCAATCGTTCCAAACGTAGCCATCTGAACGCGAGGCTCTCCTACCGCAATCTGTTGATTCCC
>NC_137911.1:32208642-32210578 GCF_963457725.1 Sprattus sprattus | reverse complement strand
GAGTGTTTGTGTGTGTGTGTGTCAGAGAGTGTGTGTGTGTGTGTGTGTGTGTGTGTGTCAGAGAGTGTTTGTGTGTGTGTGTGTGTGTGTTTCTGTGTATGTGTGTCTCAGAGTATGTGTGTGTGTCCCAGAGTGTGTGTCCGGTGTCTGAGTATGTGTGTGTGCGGTATGGTGCCCAGGCAAGCAAACAGATAGAGACAGAATCTGTGTGTGTGTGTGTGAGTGTGTGTGTGTGTGTGTGTGTGTGTGTGTGTGTGTGTTATTGTGTTTCTGCCAGCTGTTTTTATTCTCCTATTCATACACATGTGTGATGCTGTCATGCTATGGAAATACTAATGTATTGTGTGTATGTGTCTTCACCACTGCTTTGATTTGAATATGGAGGTTATAAGAAACAACATGATGTTCAGCAACAACATGATGTATTCTGCTCTCCTCAAGGTTTGGTCATGGGGGTTAAAAAAATGGTGATGTTTTCTGTGTGTGTTAAATGTGTATTTAATTTGTGTGCGTGTGTGTGTGTGTGTTAGGCATAGTTATTGTGTAATGCGTGTGTGTGTCAGGTATAGTTATTGTGTAATGTGTGTGTGAGTGTGTGTGTGTGTGTGTGTTCCATTGGTCCTCTTCGGCCTTCATTCAGACCTTGAAGCGTTCTGTAATGGGCGCACACACACACACACACGCACACACACACACACACACACACATAGCCTTGTTTATCAATACTTCCTCGTGTGTCAGAGTTTGAGAGTTGAGGTGCCAAAGGTGCTACACTTCACTCAAAATCGGTTTCCTGAATCATTCAAAGCTCATTTTAAATAGAAATGAGTATTTTGTTTATTTCACTTCATTTTTTTAAATCCTTCCTTGTCATCTCAAGACCCCGTCTGCAGCTCCCTGAGGCCCCTGGTGGGCCCAGGCCCCATTGCAGCCGTGGCCTACTGGTTAGGGTTTCAGGCTGGGAACCGGAGGGTGGCCGATGATTGGCCGATGATTGTCCTAGGGGTCAGATATGCTCTATCGGCAATCTTCATGTGAATGAATTGACTATTAGGATTGTGGGAGTTTTACATATATTATGTCGGCTTGTTTCCCAATTTATAGTTCTTCCTCTAAGCCCCATCGACTTAGCCTGGATACCAGCCTGAACTCCGCCCACAAACATTTTTGGTCTGGGAGATTCAGTCTGGCTTTGAGCTACATGGGAGAGATTCAAGTTTTCGAAAAAGTCGAAAAAGCAATCTGACCACCAATCAAATTGTAAGGGTGGGCTTTATACGATGATGGACAGATGATCAACCAACGCTTGAGTTGAATTAACCGGTAGATTCGAACTCCGACCAAGATGGCCGCTTCTCGGGAGCTTAGTGGGGAATATTTTATGTGAATTAAGCTATCTACACGACTTTTAATGTCTACATTGACTCGGTTAGTTGTGTATGTGCAACACGAATGTTGCAGAGTATTGTTTGTCTTAACTAAAGTTCTCTAGACCATTATTGTTAGGTCATTGCTAACGCGTACACCAAAAACCCATTGAAACACACTGTAGCTTCTAGCCTTGCTGCTAATTAAGTAACGTGAGCAGGCATATATCAACAGATATTGACAGCGCATTCATTTTGAAAGAGGAACAGAGAAACCCGATCAAGGCATTTGTCGATTGAAAAGATGTTTTTGCCGTCCTTCCTACGGGATCAGGTAAAAGCTTAATCTATCAGATGGTCACACTACGTTGCTCTGATTGGTTCTAGGTATCCAATTCAGCAAAGAGGCATTTTCTTTCCTGGTTCGTTAATACACGCCCCATAATCACAGCCCAATGGGTCAGGATCAGACTCATATTCTGACTAGAATTATGAGTATGACATCGTCAGGCTACCATCGACCAATCCCATTCCCCAGTATTGGGTTTAGGAGACAAATGTGAAAGAAG
>NC_137911.1:32186142-32191142 GCF_963457725.1 Sprattus sprattus | reverse complement strand
GCACACACAACGATGGAGAGAACGAGGGATGAAACAGACGGAGAGAGAGAACGAGGGATGAAAGAGACGGAGAGAGAGAACGAGGGATGAAACAGACAGAGAGAGAACGAGGGATGAAACAGACGGAGAGAGAACGAGGGATGAAAGAGACGGAGAGAGAGAACGAGGGATGAAACAGACAGAGAGAGAACGAGGGATGAAACAGACGGAGAGAGAGAAGGAGGGATGAAACAGACGGAGAGAGAGAACGAGGGATGAAACAGACGGAGAGAGAGAAGGAGGGATGAAAGAGACGGAGAGAGAGAAGGAGGGGTGGGCAGGAGAGAGAGAAGGAGGGATGAAAGAGACGGAGAGAGAGAAGGAGGGGTGGGCAGGAGAGAGAGAAGGAGGGATGAAAGAGACGGAGAGAGAGAACGAGGGATGAAACAGACAGAGAGAGAACGAGGGATGAAACAGACGGAGAGAGAGAAGGAGGGATGAAACAGACGGAGAGAGAGAACGAGGGATGAAACAGACGGAGAGAGAGAAGGAGGGATGAAAGAGACGGAGAGAGAAGGAGGGGTGGGCAGGAGAGAGAGAAGGAGGGATGAAAGAGACGGAGAGAGAGAAGGAGGGGTGGGCAGGAGAGAGAGAAGGAGGGATGAAAGAGACGGAGAGAGAGAAGGAGGGGTGGGCAGGAGAGAGAGAAGGAGGGATGAAAGAGACGGAGAGAGAGAAGGAGGGGTGGGCAGGAGAGAGAGAAGGAGGGATGAAACAGACGGAGAGAGAGAAGGAGGGTGGGCAGGAGAGAGAGAAGGAGGGATGAAAGAGACGGAGAGAGAGAAGGAGGGGTGGGCAGGAGAGAGAGAAGGAGGGATGAAAGAGACGGAGAGAGAGAAGGAGGGGTGGGCAGGAGAGAGAGAAGGAGGGATGAAACAGACGGAGAGAGAGAAGGAGGGTGGGCAGGAGATATGGTCCTCAGTGTCTCTTCTGTGTTGTCTTCAAAGGTGGCGATGTTTATTGTTGTTATGTCACCATGGCGTTCTAAATATAATAACACAAAATAAACACAAAAGCCACATGAGTGATTGCGACAGCGGGCAGAAAATGTTCTTCTTTTTGGTCCTGCTGCAGTGTGTGTGTGTGTGTGTGTGTGTGTGTGTGTGTGTGTGTGTGTGTGTGTGTGTGTGTGTGTGTGTGTGTGTGTGTGTGTGTGTGTGTGTGTGTGTGTGTGTGTGTGTGTGTGTGCGTGTCCATACAAGTGCCTTTTCAGTATAGGAAGGTAGAATTCACGACTGAACATACTGGGTGTGTCTGGAGACCTAGTTGAAGGGTGTAAGGTGGGGTGTGTGTGTGTGTGTGTGTGTGTGTGTGTCTGGGGACCTGGTTCAGGGTGTAAGGTGGGGCGTGTGTGTGTGTGTGTCTGGGGACCTGGTTCAAGGTGTATGGTGGGGTGTGTGTGTGTGTGTGTGTGTATGTGTCTGGGGACCTGGTTCAAGGTGTATGGTGGGGTGTGTGTGTGTGTGTGTGTGTGTATGTGTCTGGGGACCTGGTTCAAGGTGTATGGTGGGGTGTGTGTGTGTGTGTGTGTGTGTGTATGTGTCTGGGGACCTGGTTCAAGGTGTAAGGTGGGGTGTGTGTGTGTGTGTGTGGGGACCTGGTTCAAGGTGTAAGGTGTAAGGTGGGGGGTGGGGGGTGTTTGGAAGGGGAACCGGACGGGGTCTACCTTGGTATGAAAGGTGTGAAGGTCTGACAGGGAGGGTCCTGCGGACCATGTGTGTGTGTGTGTGTGTGTGTGTGTGTGTGTGTGTGTGTGTGTGTGTCACAATGTGTGTGTGTGTGTGTGTGTGTGTGTGTGTCACAATGTATGTGTGTGTGTGTGTGTGTGTCACCGTCTGTGTGTCACTGTGTGTGTGTGTGTGTGTGTGTGTGTGTGTACATGGTGATAGATAGGTAGACAGATCAATTTAGGGATGTTTATTGTTTTTCTGTCACCATGGCTATCAATCAAAAGTGATTGCAAAAGTGAGCAGAAAAGGCAGAAGATCCACCCCACGCACGACACGCAGGAGTTATCTTTAGACACACACACACACACACACACACACAGGAGTTATCTTGTGTGTGTGTGTGTG
Source organism: Sprattus sprattus (assembly GCF_963457725.1). Lineage (NCBI taxonomy): Eukaryota > Metazoa > Chordata > Actinopteri > Clupeiformes > Clupeidae > Sprattus > Sprattus sprattus. Next base: position 32,189,028 of record NC_137911.1, on the reverse strand, counting down.
TGTGTGTGAATGAGTGTGTGTGGAGCGAACTCCCCCTGTGGACTGATGGACTGTGGGGTATATTCCACAGGACACAAAAGTTTCACATCCAGTACACACTCACAAACACACACACACACCCTCACACTCACACGCACACACTCGCACACTCGCACACACACATGGTGAAGCTCAAAAGGGTCAGTCCCTAACCAAAACCCCAAGATGTCGAAACACACAAACACCCTTACACTCACACGCACACACTCACACACACTCAAACACACACTCATGGCAACGCTCAAAAGGGTCAGTCCCTAACCAAAACCCCAAGATGTCGAAACACACAAAAAACAGGGAACCTACAGGGAACACTAACTTCCACTGCCAAGTGCAGGCTTCCACTTTCCCACACCACACACACACACACACACACACACACACACACACACACACACACACACACACACAAATCACAGCATGAAGCATCTGGGGCGGTTGTTCCATCGCTTGGACCAGAGCAGGAATCATGAAGGTAAAGGACTTAAACTGGCTGAGACACTAGTTTTGTGCCTTTTTATTTATTTATTTGCTTATTTATATAGAATGTATTTATTTCTGTTTCAGCAAAGATGTTATTCATTAAGATTGGTTCAAAAATAGCTCTTTTTTAAAGAGTTATTAAACCTTGTGATTCGTCTGCCTTTTTATGAGCTACATAAAATAGTTGCCAAATTTGAAAAGAAATGTGGTGGATTCCCGTAATCAGGAAGCGCTTCTCGGGAGCTCCGGCAGCTTGGAAACTTGGAAATTTCCCATTTCGGAACCCCCCACTTCCGGGTTGATAGCGCTGACGGAACGGCAACAGATTAAGATGTTAATCGTTAGGTCATGTTTAGTGAAAAACGTGAAAAGTGAAAGTCCTCTCTATGGCAGAGGTGGTGTGTACACACACTCTGAAATTCCCTTCTGCATTTAACCCATCCAGGGAAGTGACACACACACACACACACACACAGTGAAGTGAGGTTACACACTAACCCGGAGCAGAGAGCTGCCTTTGGCGGCGCCCGGGGAGCAGTGGTCGGGGTTAGGTGCCTTGCTCAAGGGCACTTCAGTCTTAGGATTGCTATCAGGAACATTACGCTACAAAAGTGAACGGCTTAGTAGGCTTCTGGTTTAACACCACATTCACCTGGCCGATAAACCCGACCTAAATAAACAGTGCAGTGACGTATTTGAGCTCAGAGTAAATTAGGTATTTTTTTTTATCTTCACTTCAAATGCTGCCATGTCGAGTGACGTCAGACCGACTCCTCGGAGCTCTCCAAGAGCATTGCAAAAAAAAAAAATCCAAGTTGGACGGCGCGCGTTTAAGCGCGCACTCTTCAACTCAGAGGTCCGTTCTTTCCCAACCCCCGGTTCAACCTCTCGAGAGGTTACCGGTACAGCCCCCCCATGACGTCAAGTTCGAGGGGGCTGATAAAAAGTATTTGGCAATCACGAGAAGGATGGTTTTAGAGAATAAGTTCTTCTGCCCGAGGTTGGTTCAAGACGCAGTTTTCTATCTGACGATGTGTTTTTCTTACTTTAGTTATTTGTCTTAATGCGAGTGCAGTTTGTAGCACATTACTGTAAAACAAGCAAGTGTTCAAATGTGGTTCGTAAAAGCATTATATATTTTAACCTGATTTATGTGGATGGAGTTCTGAGTGACTCTGCAGACTGGAGTTTAAGCAGGTGTGTGTGTGTGTGTGTGTGTGTGTGTGTGTGTGTGTGTGTGTGTTTGCAGAGGTTGTGACTGTAGTGCGCCCAGGTGAGATGCATTTCCTCCAGCCTCAGAGTCCAGTTGCGCAGGCGCTCTTGGCGGCCAAATCCAAGTTCGGGAGCCTGCCGAACCTCCTCAGGCGAACCTCAGGAACTCCGTCGGTAGGATCCCCGCAGTCACCGGAACCGTCAGACGCCCTCCATGCTCAAGGTGGGTCCGCATGCTGACTGAATGGAACATTCTCAAAGTTCGTCTATTACAGCGGAGACCAACTTCGACTTTACTGTTGTTGTTGTTGTGTTGTTGCTTACCTTTTTTGTTTACGGTAATTGTTTACCGTTATTGTTTACGCAGCAACGGGCTCTGGTTATGGCTCCTCTGAGCACGTCTGTGCTGTTTATGCGTATAGTTTGCTAAAGTAAACTCGTTGGTTTATATTAACATGTTAATGTGTAGTTGGCTTCAGTAAACTCGTTGGTTTTAAACATGTAACAGTGTAGTTGGCTTCAGTAAACTCGTTGGTTTTAAACATGTGACAGTGTAGTTGGCTTCAGTAAACTCGTTGGTTTATATGGACATGTAACAGTGTTCGCCTTAGATCACATGTGTCAAACATGTGTGCACTGCAAAAAAATGCCCCTCTAGATGTAAGACAAATAATTACATATTTAAGCAGGATTTTGCTTAAAACAAGCAAATTTGGCTGCCAGTGCGTTAAGCAAATTTGGCTTGTTAAGATTTCTTAAAATAAGAAATATTTGCTTGAAATAGGTTAAAATAACCTTACCAAGAAAGCACTAGGTAAGTACAATTCAGCAAGAAACAAGACCAACTAGATTTTTCATCTCAATATAAGAGTAATAGCCTAACACTAGGTTAGAAAAGCATTTTTGCAGTGTGATCAGGCCCGACAAGCCATTAAATCTGGCCCGCCAGCTTCTCAGAATGTTGCAAAAAGTTCCATTGATTTGAATGAGCAACGGTGAAATTTTATTTGGTTTGCCTAATTTTCCCTTAGGATTAATAAAGTATCCATCTATTTATCTATCAGAGCTTGTCTGCCATGGCCGCTGGTATGTCGAACGCACCACAAATACTACAAGTCCCACAATGCACTGTTCCCGTGTTGGTAGCATATG
>NC_137911.1:32168642-32171142 GCF_963457725.1 Sprattus sprattus | reverse complement strand
CACAGCAGGTCACAGCAGGTCACAGGAGGTCACAGCAGGTCACAGGAGGTCACAGCAGGTCACAGCAGGTCACAGCAGGTCACAGCAGGTCACAGCAGGTCACAGCAGGTCACAGCAGGTCACAGCAGGTCACAGCAGGTCGAGGGGTGAGACGACGGCCTCCAAAAAACACTCAAAGACAGGAGGGTCCAGACACACAAACACACATATTTATATATATATCAGGTTTATTTTACACACACACACACACACACATATTTATATATGGGCCATTCTACCGAATTGGTGCAAAGTCAGGTCGGTAATATTTGGATTTTTTTTATGTTTTATTCCCAAAACTTTGTCCGTATGTATATTGTACCATATCTAAAGTACACTTATCTAGTAAAAGAACAGTCAATTTTTATATTGTATTTTCAGAATGTGTTGGAATGTTTTTCCTCTTCCAAAAATTGTCACTACCGAAACATCACATTTACTATAGTAAAAAAGTATTATTATTGACCTGTTCAGATTGTGTTTCCTTCCCTTCTCTGAAGAGTATTTTTACAAATATTTCTTGAAGGTTTTCACAATGAAATCCATAAAAATGAATTTTTTACCAAATTTTCAAGTTCAATTTATACAATTCATCAAAATCTAAGTGCAATATTTCTTTGTAAAATGCTAAATACTGATCATATTGATTCCAGACTTGTTCATTGATGAAATTGAACATACATTAATCCAATTAGTATCATAACATTTTAGTTGATTACTCAATATACTTCATTTTTTACAAAACATCCTGTGTTTCGGTAGTGCTGCACTGTTTCGGTAGTGACATCCAGTGTTTCGGTAGTGACTGCACTGTTGGATGGATGTTCATTTCTCTCCCAAAATCTTCCAAAAGGTGCTCTGGGCCGCCCTTTAGTCCACACAACACATTTATTTAAAAATGATGGGATTGAACTACTTACCAATTCATTTTGTCACTACTGAAATCATCAGGTCACTACCATATGTTTCGGTAGTGACTGTTTCGGTAGTGACAATTCTAGCTAACCTTAAGCATAAATAAAGAATTCTAACAAGCACACGGCATGCAAACACATCTTTGAAGAGGTGAACACACATACAAACATAAGATTTTCCATGAAACCCCAAAAGGTTTACTTAATTGAAGAAAACATGCGTTTCGGTAGTGACAATTCTTAAGGTTACACGTCGATTTTCAGACTTTGGAACACATTTATATAAAAACTATGGGATTTAGCTACTTACCATTCAACCATGAGGGTCAGAGATGCAGTGTCACTGCATGGTCAAAAATGCAGAGTCGTGGCTAAAACACAGGCTCAGCCAATGGACTAAAACTCTTGTGTTTCGGTAGTGACATGAAAACTAGGGACATGATTTTTTGAGTATAGAAAATTGATTTAAAAATTAAACCCACAATAAATCTAAATATTCCAAGTTCTGTTTCAACCCAATCATAAAGATCTTTGAAATTAAATCATTGAAAAAAATCTAAAAAAATTGAAAAGTGTTATTTAAAGGCACTGAAATTTAGATGTCAGGGTTGGGGACAGCTACTTCCCAATAGAAAGTACCCTATAAATGATGATTTTGTATATATTTAGCTTATCACTATCTCATGTAATGCATTGGGTTTATATAGACCATAACATTTTCTAATTAAATATCTATGCCTAAATACCTAATTGTTTTGTAAATAGTTTTTATTGTTGAGGGACTGCATATTACACGAATTCGGTAGAATGGCCCATATATATCAGGCTTACTTCACACACACACACACACACACATATTTATATATATATATATATATATCAGGCTTACTTCACACACATGTGGGATAAAAAATATATGACCTGATAAGAGAGTGGGTCACGATGATACCTGAGACTAGACTTGTCTGGTAGAAGGTAGTTAGTGATTTGCGGATGCATCTTCTATGTGGTGAAACATTTGGTATGATCAATGTATTTAGGAAACCTAACAGAAGTGATTATATGTTTCAGAATAGTCCCGTGCTAATTGAAATGTATGAAGATGTTTTTCCATTCAAAGAAGTCCCAAATAATGAGAGAGAGGAAATATGTTAGTAACAGAAGTATACAATGAGTCTGACTCTATTCTGAACAAACCTGGTTTAAATGATAGATATGCAATTGGAATTTCATGTTTTTATTTTATTTTCCATGAGTAATGGGGGTTTCTTTTATTTTCTATGTATAATATGGAGTTAAATTTCAATAATTAGATAACGTGGAGGAAGTAATTTGTAACCAAGTTTTGCTTTTATGTGTGTTAAAGTCTTATAATCAAATGTAATGATGATACATATAGTTTCTCTAGGTGTGGTACTATAGTACCACAAGGGGGGAATGTGGGATAAAAAATATATGTTTCACATTTAATTCAGTAGGTTAGTATAGGATTCCATAGTATAACATACATTGAATTGGTAACTTAGTGTGGCCATGTATTCTGTCTG
>NC_137911.1:32148642-32151142 GCF_963457725.1 Sprattus sprattus | reverse complement strand
TTTTTACAGAAATTGATTCTAAAGCAGTCTGCCTCATCTGCAAACAGCGAGTGGCTGTTTTCAAAGAGTACAACATCCGTAGGCACTATGAAACGAAGCATTCGCCACAGTTTTCCAAATTCACAGGTGATGAAAGAAAGGTCAAGGCGGGAGATCTGCTAGCCCAGTTGAACACACAGCAACGTACTTTGCTTCAGCCTTCTACAGCACAAGAGAATGCTACACGGGCAAGTTACAGGATCAGTAAAATGATTGTAAAAAGTGGACGAGCGTTTTCATGTGGTGATTTTGTCAAAGAGTGTCTGACTGTGGCTTCTGAGACTGTGTGTCCGAATCAGACTCGGGCTTTCTCTCAAATTAGCCTGTCCCGTAACACCGTTACCCGCCGCATTGAGGATATGGCTCAAGACGTCCGTGAGCAAATCGGTGCGAAAGCAGGTAGATTTTCTGCCTTCTCCATCGCCTGCGACGAGAGCACAGATATCTCGGACTCTGCACAGTTGTTGTTTTTTTTGCGTGGGGTCAGTGATGATTTTGAAGTGTGTCAGGAGCTGGCTGGCCTTGAAACGCTATCGGGCACAACAAAGGGGAGGGATATTTTTTTGGCAGTGGAAAGAGTTGTGGAGAGGAATGGTTTGAAGTGGGGAAATATGAAGGGCATCACAACCGATGGCGCTCCTGCAATGGTCGGAAAGAATTCAGGCTTAACTACACTAGTGTCGGAAAAAGTCCGCGAGTGTGGAGGGCAGATTTTAAAACACCACTGCATTTTACATCAAGAGCAGCTTTGTGGCAAATCAATCGGCTTGAAGAATGTGATGCAAGACGTTGTGTCAATCGTAAACAGCATTCGTTCAAAGGCTCTCGCACATCGTCAATTCCAAGCTTTGCTGAGTGAGATGGAGGCAGAGTATGGTGATGTGCTGTACCACCAGGAGGTGAGGTGGCTGAGTTTTGCGGCGTTTTTTTGAGCTGCGGGATGTAATCAGGGAGTTTCAAGCGGGGAAGAAAACCAACATTCAAGTGCCCTCGGACAAGCAATGGATTGCGGACCTGGCTTTTCTGGTGGACATTACAGAGCTCCTGAACATTCTGAATCTTCAGCTTCAAGGGAAAGACCAGTTAATAAGCCACATGTTTGATCACGTCCGAGCCTTCAAGCAAAAACTCTTGCTGCTCAGCAGACATCTCTCAACAGGTGAGGCCTAATTATATGATATGGGACTAATATAAGATATGTGTTTTTGGAATTATAAAACCATAAATTGGGCTTCTTATTAAGCATAATAGCCTAGGCTACTACCAGCCAGTGCTTTTATTAATTTCAAGTGATGGTAGAAGATACATTTGTCCGATTTTAAGGAGAAGAAATGTGTATTTGTAATGTTTTGAAGCAATTACATTTTTTGAAAAAAGACATGGATCAATTATGTGTCTTGGGAGAAAGATATTTGGAGCCATATTCATAGAACACCAGGAATAGAAATATTTACCTACTAATCAATATTTTCTCAAACTTTCTGAAACCGTGTTTCTGTGCATTTAAGATGAAGGTACACATTGTTCATCTTATACATTTTTTTTTTGTCTTTGTGTCTACATTTAGGGAATTTGGCACATTTCCCCAGCCTCAAAGAAGTCGGGTTGATTGAAGAAAGCATCTCCAAGTACAAAGGCATTATCAACGACCTAGTGGTTGAGTTTGATACTCGTTTCTCTGATTTCAGAGCAAACGAAACAGCCTTTGAGCTTTTTTCCCGTCCTTTCACTATCGATGTGGACATTGTCAGTGAGGAGCTTCAGATGGAGCTCCTCGAGTTACAATCTGATTCAGACCTGCAAAGCAAGTTCAGGCTTCTTCCACTACCTCAGTTCTACAAGTGTGTCCCAGCAGCCAGGTATGGGAAGATTTGCAAACATGCACAGGTGATGCTGTCCCTTTTTGGGAGTACTTACCTTTGTGAACAGGCTTTTAGCCTCATGAATCTCAATAAAAGCAAATTGAGAAACTCGCTGTCTGACCAGCATCTCCATGACATACTCACTCTGTCAGTGAGTCAGCTGGAACCCAACATTGAGAGACTTCTAAAAATGAAGGACAGACTTCATGTCTCCCACTGATGAGCACTTTTTTTCAGTAAGAAGAAATTCCCTGCTCTCTTTTTCCAACCTCATAAGATGATAGGAGGAGACTCAGTGCTGTTGTATTGGAGGTATTAAATGCAGGGGTTCAAATAATTGTTGCACATGCGGTTTTGTTGAAATGTATTATTTCTGAGAATAATGTACTTGATTTCAAGGTTGGATTGTTCTACTTATTTAAGTACATTCCTGCTTTAAAAATAAATAAAAATCCTTGATGAATACAAAGTCTACCTTTTATTATAGTACTATTAATGTCAATGTAAATTTTGCACAAATATGCAATACATTTTGGTGTAATGGGGCATGACCTAACATGAACCTTTGGTTTTGGCCCTCGGCCTTCCACTCCGATTGA
>NC_137911.1:32141142-32146142 GCF_963457725.1 Sprattus sprattus | reverse complement strand
TGGAGGATGACCTTGACATCGACGCCATCTAGAGCAGCAGCCATCTTGGCATATATCTGCTTACTTTCACACACTCACTCTCACACACACACACACTCACACACACACATATATCTGCTTACTTTCACACACTCACTCTCACACTCTCACACACACATATACGTGCTTACTTTCACACACACACACACACACACTGTCACACACACATTTATGTGCTTACTTTGCTTACACACAGACGCGTATAATTTTGTTCTTTTTTGAGTTGAGTTATAAACTACGCCTTTTTTTCTTCTGTTGTATCTTAGCTTTCCGCTCTTTTTCAGTCATTAAATAAAAGTTTGGGTTTCAGAGACATGGTGTGTGTGTGTTTCACTGCAGCTCAGAACTACACAGGATCTCACACTGCAGAACATCATGTCTTATATATTATTATTATTATTATTATTAGTGCTGTCAGTTTAACGCGTTATTAACGGCGTTAACGCAAGCCCATTTTAACGCAGTAAAATTAACGCGTTTGAGTGAATGGTGAGCGCGATAGGGCGAAATGGATGATAAAAAGCTTCTGAATAGAAAGTTTACCTTTAAAATTTGTGTTGTGCAAAAAAAGCGAGCTTCACTGTTGTCTGAAAATGTCAACAGGCAGTTGGCTGAAGGACACAGAAGTAGTAGGCTTACCTTTTATTGGTAACCTAACTGTTACGGTTCATTATTATTGAAATAAGAGGCCTGACTGCTATGTTCACAGCAAACTTGAAAAAAAGAAAATATTAAGCCATGGTTTAGCTGCACTATAGGCTGAGTCCTTGTTTATCTGAAATGTGCATTTTGTAATTTTATTTTGTACCACCCTGTTTGGCAATGTTGATTTTCAATAAAATAAAACATTGCATAAAGCAAGCCAATCCACTTTTCCATGTTGATAAGAGCATTACATTTTTTTTTTAAATGATTGAAGGGACATTTAGAATAGATACAAATCACGATTAATAGATTTTGCGATTAATCGCTATTAATTTTGAGTTAACTATGACAAAAATGCGATTAATCGCGATGAATTATTTTAATCGTTTGACAGCGCTAATTATTATATATTAAATGGAAGCCCATTTTTGTCATAATGTACTTACTATTTCATAATTATGAATTATATCATACTAATGAATTACTATCTCATACTAATGAGAACATTTTCTCAAAATGAAGACACACTATCAAAGTCAAAGACAAAGTCAAGGTGTTTATTGTTGCATGTGTAACAGTGAAGATTTGGTTTCTTCCACTTGCATCCTTTTTGTGCTTTTCTTCTCATACTGAGCAAGTGCATATGTCATGTTGTTGGTGAAATAGTGACCACTAGGGGATATGCATGCTGTACTGAGTGGATGGCTCTCCTCAGAGTTTCCGAGGATAAGTCACGGTGAGTTGTGTATAAAGAGAGCTCCTACACTATTATCTTAGAATGTAATGACTGAACACCCTGAATCCATACCAATTAAGGAAAGATGTTCCACATTCTGTCTCTATGTAATTAGTATGTTTGTTTAAGTAATTATGCACATCACATGTATATTTTAATCGAAGTTCATAGTCACACGTGTGGATAGCTAATGTTCCATCCCTCTCATACTTTAGCAGACTGAGTGTAAGGTATTCCATGCGGCTCGGCTAAGTCCCGTGAAATCATTGTTTGTGCCAGGTACATGTTTTGTGTTTTATTGTATATATATTTCAATTCGATATTTTACTTTGTAATTCAACTTGAATTAACAATATATCAGAGTTTTTGAGGATAAGTCACGCATACTGAGTGTAAGGTATTCCATGCTGCTCGGCTAAGTCCCGTGATATCATTGTTTGTGCCAGGTACATGTTTTGTGTTTTATTGTATATATATTTCAATTCGATATTTTACTTTGTAATTCAACTTGAATTAACAATATATCAGAGTTTTTGAGGATAAGTCACGCATACTGAGTGTAAGGTATTCCATGCTGCTCTGATATCACTGTTTGTGCCAGGTTAATACATTGAAGAACTGGACCCACGTCTCCTGGCTTCTTTCAAGTAAATTACGCAACGCAGATGAAATCTGAGGGGTTACACGCACCAAATTGCTTCAGCACAGCACAATTCTTAAGACTTGGCCAGCATCATCTACGCAGTAGACGTCATACAGATAACAAGTAACATTTACCAAAAAAATATATTACTCTATAACACTATAACAATAAAACATATAACATTAACATACAACAATTTAAAGAACAACACATAACTCTGTAACACTATAACAATAAAACATAATATATAACATAATTAACATTCAAAAATGTAAAGTAGAAGAAGGGCTAGCAGCAGTTTAAAGTGTGAAGAAGTGATAGATATTAAAAATAAGTTAAATAATTTTTTAAATTGTGCAAATATATGTAGGAAGTGTATTGTATGAGTGGGGGAGCAGGGAGTAAGTGGTGGTGGCGACAGTTCAGTGGATCAGTGTTGCTGATTCAGAAGCCTTACAGCCTGGGGAAAAAGCTGTTATCATTATTATGATACAAATTCGTAATTATCAAATGGTTTGTGAACATATTGAGGATTATTTCAAATGGAGGTGTACCGAAACCCAAGAGAACACTGGGTTAGAGAAGAGAACACTGGGGTAGAGAAGAGAACACTGGGGTAGAGAAGAGAACACTGGGGTAGAGAAGAGAACACTGGGTTAGAGAAGAGAACACTGGGTTAGAGAAGAGAACACTGGGTTAGAGAAGAGAACACTGGGGTAGGGAAGAGAACACTGGGGTAGAGAAGAGAACACTGAGTTAGAGAAGAGAACACTGGGTTAGGGAAGAGAACACTGGGGTAGAGAAGAGAACACTGGGGTAGAGAAGAGAACACTGGGGTAGGGAAGAGAACACTGGGGTAGAGAAGAGAACACTGGGGTAGGGAAGAGAACACTGGGGTAGAGAGAAGAGAACACTGGGGTAGAGAAGAGAACACTGGGTTAGGGAAGAGAACACTGGGTTAGAGAAGAGAACACTGGGTTAGAGAAGAGAACACTGGGTTAGGGAAGAGAACACTGGGTTAGAGAAGAGAACACTGGGTTAGGGAAGAGAACACTGGGGTAGAGAAGAGAACACTGGGTTAGGGAAGAGAACACTGGGTTAGGGAAGAGATCACTGGGTTAGAGAAGAGAACACTGGGGTAGAGAAGAGAACACTGGGGTAGAGAAGAGAACACTGGGGTAGAGAAGAGAACACTGGGGTAGAGAGAAGAGAACACTGGGGTAGAGAAGAGAACACTGAGTTAGGGAAGAGAACACTGGGGTAGAGAGAAGAGAACACTGGGGTAGAGAAGAGAACACTGGGGTAGAGAAGAGAACACTGGGGTAGAGAGAAGAGAACACTGGGGTAGGAAAGAGAACACTGAGTTAGAGAAGAGAACACTGCACCCTCCCAGGCAACCATGTCTTTCGCCCAGGAGATGAGGATGATTTAGCACAAGGGTGGGCAATTCATTTCCGAGAGGGGCCACATGAGAAAGTGGGACTGTTGTGGAGGGCCGGACCAATAGGCTGAACTCAATTTAGCATGAAAAATGAGCATATTTTTTGCAATATGCCCAGACGACCAATATACATGGCACACACACACACACACACACACACACACGAGAGCAAGCTTGCAATGCAATAGTATAAGTATACAAATAAATAGTAATATCAATTTTTATCGTTTAACGTTTGATTCCTAATTTACCATTGACCTCCACGGGCCGGTCAGGGACAGCCAAGGGGCCGCAAATGGCCCTGGGGCCGCACTTTGCCCAGGTCTGATTTAGCATCTTATAACTACGATATAGTTAGTTATTATTATGATATAACAACTCATTAGGCTACTACGATATAGTTAGTTATTATTATGATATAACAACTCATTAGGCTACTACGATATAGTTAGTTATTATTATGATATAACAACTGATAACTACGATATAGTTAGTTATTATTATGATATAACAACTGATAACTACGATATAGTTAGTTATTATTATGATATAACAACTCATTAGGCTACTACGATATAGTTAGTTATTATTATGATATAATAACAACTCAGAACTACGATATAGTTAGTTATTATTATGAGCTAGTAAGTCATAAAGATATATTAATTGAAGTCATAATTAGTTTGCCTCTTGTGGATTGCATTCCCACGGCGGGTTCATCCCACAGTCCTGTTTGCATTTAAGGGTGGCGCAAAATGTTCTCTATTCCACACATTTGTAAACTCTTCAGTTAAATCTGAAATCTTCTCTTTTCTACACTTTTCTATCTGTACACTTCAGTAACTTCTTTATTCTCAACATCTGTAAACTCTTCAGATAAATCATCTCTATTTTACACCTCTGTAAACTCTTCAGTTAAATCTGCATTAAAAACCCAACTGACTACTGAGGGCTTAAACATAACCAAACTTGTATAGTCCCATGTTTTAGATGGATGGTGTTTTCTACATATTGAAGAGTCTCATGTTGTTCACGGCCCATAAGCCATACTGGGGGGGGGGGGGGGGGGGGTTGTTAAGTACAACAGCGGCAGTGTGAGGCAAGGTTAAAGAAACCACTTCGAGCCGAAATGTATGACGACAATCGACGCAGGCAAGTATTTTTTTTTCATGAACTGACGAAACCCGACTGACTGTTTGAAACTCTACCGTAAGCTCTCGCCTGCGTGAGTCACCAATGAGCTTCGGGACCTGGCTGTTTCCTCACTTCCTCTGTCCCTTCAGGGCTTGGCTCGGAACTCAGCCGCTGTGTGGTGGCCATCTTGGATCTGGCTCTAACGCAAAGCGACAGGCAGATATGGGTGGAAGAGGAACGACCGTAAGCGAGATTTCTCGGGGGCACTAGCGCATCAGAGCTACATGGCCCGATCGCCCGGACAGTGAGATTCAACGGAATAATGCAAATCAACTTTTGGGGTTAAACTCCGATGTCATCTG
>NC_137911.1:32133642-32136142 GCF_963457725.1 Sprattus sprattus | reverse complement strand
TCTTGTCTTCCCATAGGTGGCCATTAAAATCATTGATAAGACTCAACTCAACCCAACCAGCCTGCAGAAAGTAAGCACCCTTAAACTTCTCTGTGTGTTCTGTCTCACGAGTGTGTGTGTGTGTTTGTGTGTGTGTGTCTGTGTCTGTGTCTGTGTCTGTGTCTGTGTCTGTGTCTGTGTCTGTGTCTGTGTCTGTGTCTGTGTCTGTGTCTGTGTCTGTGTCTGTGTCTGTGTCTGTGTGTGTGTGTGTGTGTGGCGCCAGCTAGACTCCTGTAGGGAGGCTGAAAGCTACATGTAGCATTAAAACCTTTAACTGATTGAAAGTTATCTAAGTGGCCGCCTCGATTAGTGTCTCTATATATATATATATATATATACATTAGCTGAGTCGAGGTTAACACACACTTGGCGCTCTTCATTTAAGCACTTAAGCTTTTGAGCTAGCTGATAGGCTAACCACTGATGCTATCCTATGGGCTAACCACTGATGCTATCCTATGGGCTAACCACTGATGCTGTCCTATGGGCTAACCACTGATGCTATCCGATGGGCTAACCACTGATGCTATCCGATGCGCTAACCACTGATGCTATCCTATGGGCTAACCACTGATGCTATCCGATGCGCTAACCACTGATGCTATCCGATGCGCTAACCACTGATGCTATCCGATGCGCTAACCACTGATGCTATCCGATGCGCTAACCACTGATGCTATCTGATGGGCTAACCACTGATGCTATCCGATGCGCTAACCACTGATGCTATCCGATGCGCTAACCACTGATGCTAACCACTGATGCTATCTGATGGGCTAACCACTGATGCCATCCGATGGGCTAACTACTGATGCTATCCGGCTTGCTACTGAGTTAATTGTTGATACTTAAGCCATGTTTACTGGGTTTGTTCGTGAAAATGGACAGAGGGTCTTTAGTTCAAAACACACTTAATAGCGTAATAATAATTCATTATTTCTGCCTCTAAAATAGTTTTTTTGTGATAAAAAAACACCATTCCTGACACTGTGGTCTTTCGCCCTTGGGGGAGCTCTTGCGTTGTCTTGCTGTGTTCACTACAGTGACTCGCTAGCACCTGAAAAACTAAATCTCGATGTTCAGGAGGATTCATGGTTTGAATCTATTTTTTTCTGTCTATTTGAACTCAAGACAAAACATGATTCATAAATAGTTCTTCATTAAAACTACACGCATGAGTTTTGATTTGCAACAACACAGTCACAGGACTAGGAGAAGAGTTAGGGTTAGAAGGACCGTTTTACACACACACACACACACACACACACACACACACACACACACACAGTCCAAGGACCAGGAGGAGAGTTAGGGTTAGAAGGACCGTTTACACACACACACACACACACACACACACACACACACACACACACACACACACACACACACACACACACACGTCCAAGGACCAGGAGAAGAGTTAGGGTATGAAGGACCGTTTACACACACACACACACACACACACACACACACACACACACAGTCCAAGGACTAGGAGAAGAGTTAGGGTTAGAAGGACTGTTTACACACACACACACACACACACACACACACACACACACACACAGTCCAAGGACTAGGAGAAGAGTTAGGGTTAGAAGACCGTTTACACACACACACACACACACACACACACACACACACACACACACACACACACACAGTCCAAGGACCAGGAGAAGAGTTAGGGTAAGAAGACCGTTTACAGTCTTACAGCAGTAGACACAGAGAGAAGGCCTGGACTGTGTGTGTCAACATGGGAAAAACCCCATTGATTATGTGTGTTTGTGATGTATAGTATTGATTATGTGTGTTTGTGATGTGTAGTATTGATTATGTGTGTTTGTGATGTGTAGCCTTTGGCCTGTTGAGACTTGTTCTGAGGTTATGTTATTGTCATAACCACTGTCCTGTGTGTGTGTGTGTGTGTGTGTGTGTGTGTGTGTGTGTGTGTGTGTGTGTGTGTGTGTGGCCACAGTGGGGCAGCATTGATATGACACTGACTGACTGACTGGGAAATGATACCCACATTGCTACTGTTTAATTGTTGCTAAATGTACCTGTGAGTATTAGCTGTGTAATTGTGAATGTATCTAACTGAGGCTAACTGGCTTATGGTGGCTAGCATTTGTTTGTGGCTAATAGCTAACAGGATAGGGTGTGGCAGTAGTGAAGTGTGTGTGTGTGTGTGTGTGTGTGTGTGTGTGTGTGTGTGTGTGTGTGTGTGTGGCAGTAGTGAAGTTAAGCCAATTTAATCTCATTATGTTCCAGAAACCACAGAACAGCTTAAACAGAGACCTTTCAATGCTCCCGCTTTGTCATGTAACTCTGTGTGTTTTTGTGTGTGTGTGTGTGTGCATATATGCGTGCGTGGGTGTGTGTGTGGTGTAAAAATAGGTGTCAGGCTCTGGCACGACTTAGACAGCAAAACCAGACTTATCTGTTGCCATGACACCCAGGG
>NC_137911.1:32107730-32117730 GCF_963457725.1 Sprattus sprattus | reverse complement strand
TGGAGTGTGTGATGTGTGTGTGTGTGTGTGTGTGTGTGTGTGGGTCGTGTGTAAGCCAGTCAGAGACACATGAGCACACACACTACAAGCATGAACACGGGCTGGATGCTGAACACACTGTAGGTCTACTCTGTGCGAAACACACTGTGCTGACTTTATGACAGGAGTGTGTGTGTGTGTGTGTATGAGTGTGTTTGTGTGTGTGTGTATGAGTGTGTGTGTGTGTGTGTGTGTGTGTGTGTATGAGTGTGTGTGTGTGTGTGTGTGAGTGTGTGTGTGTGTATGAGTGTGTGTGTGTGTTTGTGTGTGTGTGTATGAGTGTGTGTGTGTGTTTGTGTGTGTATGAGTGTGTGTGTGTGTGTATGAGTGTGTGTGTGAGTGTGTGTGTGTGTGTGTGTGTGTGTGTGTGTATGAGTGTGTGTGAGTGTGTGTGTGTGTGTGTGTGTATCTGTGTGTGTGTGTATGAGTGTGTGTGTGTGTGTGTGTGTGTGTGTGTGTGTGTGTGTGTATGAGTGTGTGTGTGTGTGTGTGTGTGTGTGTGTGTTTACCTGTTCCACGCTTCTGCAGTCGCAGCTTCTTGAGCACGTCCTCAAACTTGGCGTGTTTGCTGAGGTTGGGCAGCTTGACGTGGACGCCCGCCCTGAGGCCCGTGCCCAGGTTGGAGGGGCAGGTCAGCACGTAGCCCAGGTGCTCGTTCCACATGAAGGGGTGGTTCTTGTTCTTGAACAGAGACTCGATCTGGACACACACACACACACAGCACAACACACACACACACACACACACAGCACAACACACACACACACACAGCACAACACACACACACACATTAGACTCTCTTCAGTTTCATTCATTCAACAGCTCTGCTGACAACACCTGTTTATGAGTGTGTGTGTGTGTGTGTGTGTGTATGTATGTGTGTGTGTGTGTGTGTGAGTGTGTGTGTGTATGAGTGTGTGTGTGTGTGTGTGTGTGTGTACCTGGGTGAGTCCGGTGCAGAAACGTGTGAACACCTCCTTCATCTTCCCGCCCTTCTGCATGGAGATGACGCGCAGGTGATCCTCTTCATTCACCCACACCAGGAAGGACTTGGTGTCATTGTGCCTGAACACACACACACACACACACACACACACACACACACACATTCAGAGAGGATGTCACAGACACAGACACACACACACAAACACACACACACTCTAACACACACACAGACACACACACACAAACTAACACACACACACACATACACACAGACACACATCCAGAAACACACACACACACACACACTCACACTCACCAGATGCCCCTGCCGTCGGGCCAGTCTCGGCCCATCCCTGAGGCCAGGAGCAGAGGGGACACGGGCTTGTCGAACAGGAAGTGGTCATCGATGAGCTGCTGCTGCTCTGCGTCCGTCATGTTCTTCAGAGCGTAGTACTTGCCCTTCAGATCACCGCTCAGGGCATCAAGAGCTGGGGACGAGGCAACATCATCATCATCATCATCATCATCATCATCATCACCACCATCATCATCATCATCATCATCATCACCACCATCCTCATCACTACATCATCATCATCATCATCACCCTAACCCTTCAGATCACCGCTCAGGGCATCAAGAGCTGGGGACGAGGCAACATCATCATCATCATCATCATCATCCTCCTCCTCATTACCACAATAGATTACTGCAGGGTTGCGTCTCGATCCAGTGTGAAAGACTGGCAGCAGATTCAGGCGTGCGTGTGGGAAGGAGTGTGTGTGTAGGTGTGTGTGTGTGTGTGTGTGTAGGGCCAATGGTTTTCCGCGATAACGGAAAACGGACTGAAACGGAATTTCAAACGGACACATCATTTTGTGAATCAAAATCGCCCAAAACCCCCTGTATTTTACCCTGTAGACTGAATTTCTTTCAAATAAACACAATAACGATCGCAACGATGAACAAACATTCATTGAAGAACAAAAGCAGGACATTTCACGTCTGCGCTGAACTCTGCTCCGGCCACGCCCCCCTTTTCAACGGTTGACACACCTTGTTACAGTCACAATCATTTGCTCGTCATCCCAATCGCATTTCAAACTAAACATTTTAAGTCTTCTGTTCTGTTGATGGCTGGCAAACAACAATCTAAGAAGGGCACATATTATTCACTCATTTTAAGCCATCAATCTACCTCAGGGTGAACAAAATGAGCTGAAAAGCGAAAAACGGGAAACACCAAAAGTGAAACGGAAAATGCATTTTTTTGAAACGGAAAACCATTGGCCCTGTGTGTGTGTGCACCACCACAGGTTTATATTGAATCAAAGCCGTGAGTATTCCTCCAAAAAGAGGCGTTACCAATAATCTATCATCATCATCACCACCGTCACATAACAACACCAATCACCATCATCTTACACACATTGAGACTTTGAGTCTAACAAACAGTTACACAACTTCACCACTAGAGAGCGCTGCTACCACAGGGATCGAGAACAGGACATAATGTTCCCTCCACACACACACACAGACAGACAGACAGACAGACAGACACACACTTACCCTCCACAGAGAGCTTCTCGATGGCCCTGCGCTCGCCACGACTGCAGTGGGGGGGCAGGCAGAAGCCACGGACGCTGCGTCCAGTCCTGACACGAGAACTCAACACGTAGTTAGGGTCCAGATCATCACCTCCCTGATGGACCAGAGGAGAGAGAGAGGAGAGGAGAGAGAGGAGAGGGGAGGAGAGGAGAGGAGAGGAGAAGAGAGGAGGAGAGAGGAGGAGAGAGGAGAGAGGAGGAGTGGAGAGGGGAGGGGAGGGGAGGAGAGGAGAGGAGAGAGAGAAGAAAGAGGAGAGGGAGAGAGAGAGGACAGAGGAGAGAGAGAGAAGAGGAGAGGAGTGGTATTAGGCTCAATCAGGAGTTCACTGCAGTGATAGCGTCATACATCATACACCCCACTCGTTTACAGCTTGAGTAGGCGCTTCGCGTGCAGTGGGAGACACACACACACACACACACACACACACACACACACACACACACACACACACACACACACACACACACACACACACACACACACACACACACACACACACACACACACACACAGAGAACATGTGGTCATGAGAACGCTGTAGCGCTTCCCCACACTACCCATCACACTGGGTACACTCTGTTCCTTCTGCAGGGTCTGTGTGTGTGTGTGTGTGTGTGAGTCTGTGTGTGTGTGTGTGTGTGTGTGTGTGTGGGTGTGGGTGTGGGTGGGTGTGTGTGAGTCTGTGTGTGTGTGTGTGTGTGTGAGTGTGTGAGTGTGTGTGTGTTACCTTGAGGTTATCGGGGTTGAGGTCTGTCTTGTGTTTGTCCGAGGGCTTGTATCCTCCGTGGCGGTCCTCGATGATGGGGTCCAGCAGCTCCTTGAAGACCTCGTAGGTCTCCTCGTCTCCAGCCACACACCCCACCGTCATGATGAAGGGGTGACCTGGGGGGCAGGAGGCAGAGGTCAACCTCAGCACACACACACACACACACACACACACACACACACACACACACACACAGGCTCTCTGTCTCTCACACACACACACACACACACACACACACACACACACACACACGCTCTCTGTCTCTCTCACACACACACAGGCTCTCTGTCTCTCTTGCACACTCAGTCTCTCTCTCTCACACACACACACACACACACACACACACACACACACACAGTCTCTCTCTCGCACTCACACACAGTTTCTCTCGCACTCACACACACTGATGTCTTGACATTCCTATGCTGTGCTGTGCTGTGCTGTGCTGTGCTGTGCTGTGCTATGCTGTGCTGGTGTTTACCGGGGTTGTCCACGCCGGTCTGAATGACATTATCTACCCTGACGCCGTTGGGCGTGGACCTCTCTCGGAGGGCTTTGTACATCTCCGGGGTCAGAACTTTGGACATGTGGTTGTGGTGCTGGCTGAGGTCGGGGTACTCATCTTCAGCTGGGAGCTGCTTCACCGTCAGGGTGGCCATTTTCTCACTGCTACACACACACACACACACACACACACACACACACACACACTGACAGGGTGAGGAAGAGGCCATGCTGAGTAGCTAGGGCTTGCAGCTGACAGGAAAACTCCCTATTCTCCCCTACCAAGCGCCTACAGAAGGAGAGAACCCTGCGCGGGCCCATGAATGATCCCCGTCAAGGTCACCGCTCGGACGCCAGAGTGAAGGTCAAACGCCACGGATAAGAGCGCCGTGCCCCTGCGTCAGAGCGAGCGCCTGGGATGCCCTCTGGAGCAGATGGCCGCGAGCTTTACCTGGGTTATCCACCCCGGTCTGGATGACGTCATCCAGCGTGAAGCCGCTCGGGGTCTGCTTCCCGCGCATGTTCTCGTACATCTTGGGCGTGAGGATCTTGGCCATGTGGTTGTTGTGCTGGCTGAGGTCGGGGAACTCCGCGGCTGAAGAGAACTTCATCTTCATCGCGTTGTGGGTGCTGGAGAAAGGCATGGTGGACCCCTGCGTGCGTGCGTGCGTGCGGGCGGGAGGAAGGGTAGGGGAAACGCGAAGGGCGCGAGCGGGTTAATTAAGTGAGTTCAAGCGCAGATTTCACGCGGTCAAAGACTTGGGTTTGAGACGGCCGCAGTCGAATAAAACATGTCGAGCCTAGAGACTGGCCTCATATGGCATCGCAACGGACCCGCAGAGAGAGAGAGAGAGAGAGAGAGAGAGAGAGAGAGAGAAGGCGGAGACGGAGCATTGGAATGCGCTCCGGTGCCAAGGATCGCCATTATTTACAAACTCTAATCCCATGCAGTGTCTCGTGCATTACGATTAAAACACAACAATGGAAAATAAAGATATCGTCACTACAAGGTCGACTCGCAATATGTTGGCCAATTTCCCGCAAAGGGGTTAGCCTGTCTAGTCCAAGACAAGAGTGGCTCAGCGGAATTAAATGCATTTGCCCCCTACACGGAATATAGCCCTTTTGACTATTGTCGTACATGCTTAGGCTATATAACCTTCCCTAACACCGTGTAAAATATGTGATAAGACGTGAACCAAACTTCACAATGAACAGTGGGCTGTAACGCAATTAAAATAGCCCAACGGTTTTTCTGTTCGCAAAATATTACGAGAATGGAAAGAATCCGTGTGCATAAAGTGTGGAGCCAAAAAACCCAAGTCTTTGATCGCGGCTTAGATATTTAAATGATATTGTCGAAATCTAAAAAACAGTAAGCATAAAGAATGAATAGATGGATTTTAAGGTCTGAAAGACCGTGTCCCTACCTGTGGACGGCTACTACTACTAGAGGATGGAGAAGACACGAAGATCCCTATGTTTCCAGCTTGAGAGTGCTCTTCCAACGCTACTGGGCTCTCCGGTGGGACTTGCGGATGGAGCTGACTTTTATACGGCTTGAACAGCGACTCCTATTGGCTACTATTCGTGTCCCATTCTCTATTGGAAGTCGTGGAGCGCTCGATGGGCTATTAGTCTCGTTTAGGTTACATTTAGCAATATTCTGATTCGTTTCTGAATGCTTAGCTTCACCACCGCGATGCGAGTAATGAGGAAAACTACCATGATAGTTCAGATTTGTGAAGTGAGGTGTAATCAATTTCCATGTTTCCCATGTTCTTGTTAACTGCAGTATCGTGTTTGAGCCTGATGTACTTGAGAATGAACAGTTTGCATAGATCAGAAGAAACGTTCTGCAAAGCACAATTAAGCAGTAGACACAGTAGCTACCAGTAGATGCTTCTATTTGACAGCTACAAGCTTTGCATCGTACTGTGTCTTTAAAACCTCACGTCGACGTCATCACATTGCGTCCACCATGCTAGAGTACACGCTTTTTCATAGACAGTAAAGTGTTTCTCCCAAATCAACCGTACGGTGTTAAATCGGAGCATACTCTATCAGTATCCTTTCTTTACCACATGACAAGCTAGTTATTAGATGTCATTGTAAGTCTCTTGGCAGTTTACTCTCAAAAACTCAACACAAGCCACCCGGCCCGGTGGCATCCTCGCTGGTAGCAAACCTCAAATTAGAAGGTGCGTAAAATCAAATAACCATGAAATTACTCAGAACCATGCTATTGACAACGTCTTTCGTCTGTATGTACAGTAATTTCGATTTCAACCAGTGGTAAAAATCTGTTCAAAGAGCAGAACTTGTAGGAGGTACGAGAGAATGTTGAACGTTGGCTGGTTCACATATCGTTGCATTCCCAACTTTCTCAGATGGCCGTGATTTGACTGTTGGAAACCTGAAGTTGCCCGTTATTGCTCGCCGTTACTAGATTGTTGTAAGTTAAATGACCGGTAACTATCTGGTTAATGTTAGTAACTTGTTGAACTAAGTGTTTAACAACCTCAATTAGCTAAATTAGTTCAATAAAGTATATAACGCTAGCCAGATAAGTTCCCCTGATGTGACGTTTTCCAAAATACGTCAACTAGGTGCCAGTAATATCCAAATGTAACGTTACTGCCATCCTTACTTTGGGTTAAAGTTAGAATTCAATTAATGTCAACTTCAGTATTAAACGGAACTTCCTTTGACCATATGTAACAACTAAGTTATAGCTATGGTTCATATCAAGGATATGTAACCATAGCTACAACTAGTAACCTTACGGTTATGTTCGGTTAACATTGACTTAACATTACCGCGATGTGATGCTAGCCATCCAGGAATAGCTTCCTAGCTAGATTATGTTCTCATGACTCTTGAATAAGTTGCTTAACTTGAACAGGAGAAATCTAGCTAATTGCATTTTAAACTATATAAACCAGCTGGTTAATATTGCTTATTCTTTTCGTGGACTAGCCACCATTAATTTCCATTCATTGTAGACTAATATTATTTTAGCTTAACGGTAACTGTCAGCCATCGAGTTAACGTTAGCATACATTGAGGAAAAAGTTCGCCTAAGTAACATGCAGTGAACTTGAACAATTTAAACTTCATCAAATAATTTTAACAAACAGATAGATGTATTAGTTAACTGTAAAAATTACATTATCTTACGTGTATGAGTCAAAATTCCACTACTTACAGGTTCTCCATTTCGCTGAGGAAAAATGCTGTTCACAGCCGAGCAGAGCTTGCAGCTAAACAAGTGAAAAGTTCTGTGATGTAGATTGACTATTTGAAGGTAAGCAGACGGTTTAGAATGGAACTTCAACTTCAAACCATAATAAACAAAGCTAATTTAAACAACAATAACAACGCCACGCACTACTTTGGAATTTGCGAACAATTCAATTCAATTCCAATGGCTTTATTGGCATGAATGTATGATACACTGTTGCCAAAGCACTAATAATAATAACAATATAATAATAACAATAGTAAAAATAATAATGGTAATACAGGAACAGATCAATTATGTAAATACCAAATAAAACAAATAGATACGTACAAAAGTAAAGTCATTACAATTCATTAATTATAATAATTGCGTAAAGAAAAAAAAAACATACAGTAATAGATAAGAATAGATAAAAAACCTATGAGTTCAGGCCTATGTTCATAGGTGATATGGCCTACTCTCGGAGGATGTGGCAGGACACTGCACTAGTCTGGGAAGTCCCGCCCCACAAATGCAATGCAGTGAAGGGGCAGGGAATTCCCAGACAAGGACTGCACATATTCAGATGCCAAAATGTTTCATGTCCCAATTTCCCCCAGGAGGAATGGCAGTTTCTGTTGGTTAGCTAGGTTCATGAAATCAGGGTGGATGTTTTGGAATTGGTTGAAATATGCATTTCTTATATTTTGGTACTTTGCACATTCCGTCAGAAAATTAGGCTTATTTTCGACAGCGTTCCTATTGCAGTGGACGCATAGTCTCCCTTCGGGAGCCACCCAGTATTGTCTGTGCCACCCCTTCTCCACTGCAAGACTATGGTCGCTGAGCCTGTACTTTGTCAAAATAGTTCTTCGTTTATAATTTTTGATTTGAACTAGTAGTTTCAGCCTAACACAGTCAAACCTGCGCTCAACGGTGCAACCGACTGCTGGAGCATTTTGTGAAACCAGAGATTACACGTGGCAGTTTTTGTGTGATCCAAAAATGCAACACCAACCCCAAATATAAAAGCATTACAAATAACATTTTGATTGTATTGAGCCAGAGAAATATGATATAAATAATCTTAAATTTCACTTTTATTGTATAAAATGTGAACTGTGCCAGAATGAAGTATCTCTGAACTGGCCTTGCTTTTCCTCCAACTGCTCCATACCAAAAGTGATTTGTAGTGATTTGTATAATTGTATAGTATTGCCATGACAGCCATGACAGCCCGTTCTTGGCTCTGTCCTCTCAAGGGTCTCTTAAAGGTACAGTGTGTGTTTCTCTGTGGCATCTGGTGTTGAGGTTGCTGAATCACAACCAGCTGAATACCTTTCCCTCTACAAGTGTGTGCGAGTATCTATGGCGGCCGCCAAATGCTCAAATCTCCAGCCAGTGTGTTGGTTTTGTCCGCTCACGGCTACTGTAGACACATGACGGCAAACGTGGCTGTTCTTTCTGAGTGTGTAGAAAGCTTAAAGCAGCTGGGTCCCCTCTTGTCTTAGTTGGAGTGGGTCCCTGCTTCTGAATGAGTTAAAAACCCTCACACACATGTTAACACACATGTACCCCCCCCTCTCGCCCCTAGAGCTCCATAGCGCCCCCATGAGCTTTGTGGAATACTCGGAGTGCATCCAGGATGGCGACGTGGTGATCGTGTTCCTGGGCCATGAGTCCATGATGCCCCTGCAGGTGCAGAAGGGGGCACAGACGCAGACGCGCTACGGCGCCATCCGCCACTCCAGCGACCTGATTGGCCGACGCTTCGGCTCCAAGGTGACGTGCAGCAAGGGGGGGTGGGTGTACGTGCTGCACCCCACCCCCGAGCTCTGGACCGTGAACCTGCCCCACCGCACACAGATCCTCTACAGCACCGACATCGCCACCATCACACTCATGCTGGACCTCAAGCCTGGAGCGGTGGTGTGTGAGTCGGGTAAGAGCAGCCCAGAGTGTGTGTGTGTGTGTGTGTGTGTGTGTGTGAGTTGGGTTAGAGTAGCCCTGTGTGTGTGTGTGTGTGTGTGTGTGTGTGTTTGTGTGTGTGTGTGTGTGTGTGAGTTGGGTAAGAGTAGCCCAGTGTGTGTGTGTGTGAGTTGGGTAAGAGAAGCCCAGTGTGTGTGTGTGTGTGTGTGTGTGTGTGTGTGTTTGTGCTTATGTGTGTGTGTGAGTTTGGTAAGAGTAGCCCAGTGTGTGTGTGTGTGTGTGTGTGTGTGTGTGTGTGTGTGTGTGAGTTGGGTAAGAGTAGCCCAGTGTTGAGCGTTGTACAATCAGAGCGTTGTTCAATCAGAGCATTGTCAAATCAGAGCGCTGACCAATCAGAGCGTTGTCCAATCAGAGCGTTGACCAATCAGAGCGCTGACCAATCAGAGCGTTGTCCAGTCAGAGCGTTAACCAATCAGAGTGTTGATCAATCAGAGTGTTGATCAATCAGAGTGTTGTCCAGTCAGAGCGTTATCCAGTCAGAGCGTTGTCCAATCAGAGCGTTGTCCAATCAGAGCGTTAACCAATCAGAGCGTTGACCAATCAGAGTGTTGTCCAGTCAGAGCGTTATCCAATCAGAGCGTTGTCCAGTCAGAGCGTTGTCCAGTCAGAGCGTTGTCCAATCATAGCGTTGTCCAGTCAGAGCGTTGTCCAGTCAGAGCGTTGACCAATCAGAGCGTTGACCAATCAGAGCGTTGACCAATCAGAGCGTTGACCAATCAGAGCGTTGTCCAATCAGAGCGTTGTCCAATCAGAGCGTTGTCCAATCAGAGCGTTGTCCAGTCAGAGCGTTGTCCAATCATAGCGTTGTCCAATCAGAGCGTTGTCCAGTCAGAGCGTTGACCAATCAGAGCGTTGTCCAATCAGAGCGTTGACAAACCCCCTCATTATTTGCGTCATATATGTTAGGTGATTTATTATGTCATTTG
>NC_137911.1:32087730-32090230 GCF_963457725.1 Sprattus sprattus | reverse complement strand
AGGACCACGCCCAGTCTCCACCTACAGCCAGAAGTGCATACACAAAAGAGCAGGAAGCCAAGCCAACCCCAGGACTATGTAACACCCCCACCCTTTGAGAAAGAAATTGGGGGTTAAACAAAGCATTGCACTCTTTATAAATATGAACAAATATGAGTAAATATGGAAAATACTCATCCATCATCTGAATGACATCCCCAAATAAGCTCCACTGAAGACGGGCTGAAGGAAACATTTTAAGAGTGCATCTTAACCACAATTTATTTAGAAACCCACACACACAATTTTTTTTATTTTTTTTTTTTATAATATTTTGCATTATTATTTTTTTTCATTATTATATTTATACTTTTATTTCTCATACATTTTCAAAATATATTTGTATATATATATATATATACACGCAAAATTGAAAATGTAACCATGTGCAAGAAAGTTCATCTGTCACCACGTTTCCAAGATTTAAGCGTTGATTGTATGTTGTGAAGATCCAACACAATCGCAAGGGCTTCCTTTTCTGTTGTAGAGTACACAGCGAGAGGAAAAGGAATAGAAAAGTTAGAGGTAGCCAGCACAGGAGCAGCAGTAGTTAGTAAAGCTTTGACGGACTCAAATGCCAACTGACTTTCCTCTGTCCACACAAAAGACCGCTTGGGGCTGAGGAGGTCTGCAAGCAGTATGGCCACCGCAGAGAAACTCGCACATAATGACCTGTAATACCCCACCACTATTACGACCAAAACACGCCAGACGTGACCTACCGAGGCCGTCAGTGGTCTCCACTTGCGCATCAAGACTCCCTCTTGAATAAAGCAACCCTGCGGCGCAGACTCAATGTCTTTCCCAGACACCGCGTCAGTACGCAGGGAACAGAGAGAAGAGTCGTTCCTCTTTTTAGAAGCACGCTGTTCGCGACTGAGAAACTCTTTAGGAACGCAAGGGACACTAGATAGTGGAGCAGACTTCGAGAGTTTTTCTCCACTAGTAGAAGGAAAAGGACGAGCCATAAACGTCTCACTAAGATCAACGAACTCATCCTTGCGTAGACAAACCGAAGTCTCTTTGGCTTTCTGCGCCATAGCGCGCGTAACAATAGCGTGCAAAACCTCCGGAAACTTAACCACTAACTCGTCAGAAACGGGATTGTCAGGCATAACAGGGCTAGAAAACACAACCTCTCCCATTATATCATTACCCAGTAGCACATGCACGTTTTCAACTGGGAGAGAAGGACGTACACCCACTTTAAAATGACCGGTAACCAGACCAGAGATGAGCGAAACGTTGTGGAGGGGAACATTAACAAAGCCCATTTCGAACCCCTGTACAAGCACATCTTCACCAGTGTACGACTGGTCACTAAAGGGCAGGACATTCTCCAAAATAAAACTATGCGAGGCAGCAGTGTCACGAAGTATCCTAATAGGCACCTGCCTGTCAGGTTCACCCGCCAAGGTGACAAAGCCATCCGTGATAAACGGAGCAAAAGCCTGACAATTATCCTCGTCTTTCCGAGACGTCGGACGGGTGGAAACACAAAGGCCTACATTAGAGCCAGCATGTGGAGAAACAGTGCCAGCATTAGAGCCAGCATGGGGAGAAACAGTGTAGTGAAACCTATTTTTCCGCTGCAAGGTGAAGCACTCAGACAGCACATGTCCCGGCTTTTTGCAATATCCACAATATATTGAATCTGTTGGACTAGTCACTTGCTTATCACCACCTTGGTGATTCTCACCCACAGTTTCCCTAGGAGGCCGAGACCCCGTTTGAGGCATATTATTCTGAGCCACGACAGGACAGGAGATTGCACCCTTGTGTGCCAGCACGTATTCGTCAGCCAGCACTGCTGCACTGGACGGTGTTAGGTCTTTGTGCTCACTGACATACATGACTACACTCCTGGAAAGACAATTTTTAAAATCTTCCAGAATGAGGAGATCACGAAGGCCTTCAAATGTAGTCACCTGCTGCGAATTAAGCCAACGATCACACAGAAACTCTTTCTCACGCATGAATTCCACGTGAGAGAGAGAGTCGGGTTTTTTGTAGTCGCGGTAATTCTGCCTATACGCTTCGGGGACAAGTGAGTAGATACGCAATACCGCTTGCTTCACCTTCTGGTAATCAGCAGCATCAGCTAAAGGCAAAGAAGAATAAGCCTGCTGCGCTTTACCCACAAAAATGCTCTGCAAAAGCACGGTCCACGCTTCAAGCGGCCATTTGAGTACTGTGGCAACCCTTTCGAAATGAGCGAAAAACTTATCCACTTCTTTTTCGATAAATGGAGGGACGAGTCTAACATTTCTAACAACATCGAATTGATCAGTTGAACTTCTAACACCAGCTTCCCGAGCTTGTATATCCAACTCTTTTAACCGAATGGCGTTCGCCAACTCCATGTCTTTCATTTTAAATTCATGATCCATACGCTCGCGCTCTCGAGTTGTCTGTCTGTCTCCATCAAGTCGTGATTTTTCACGCTCCCATTCAATCTCCT
>NC_137911.1:32070230-32072730 GCF_963457725.1 Sprattus sprattus | reverse complement strand
CACACACACACACACACACACACACACACACCTCACTCGCCTGATATCACACACACACACACACACACACCTAGCATCAATCGCCTGATATCACACACACCTCACCTGTTACACAAGGTGACTCCCCTGACATCACTCACACACCTGACATCACTGACTCACCTGACATCACTGACATCACTCACTCACCTGACATCACTGACACACCTGACATCACTGACATCACTGACATCACTCACACACCTGACATCACTGACACACCTGACATCACTCACACACCTGACATCACTGACATCACTGACACACCTGACATCACTGACTCACCTGACATCACTCACACACCTGACATCACTGACACACCTGACATCACTGACACACCTGACATCACTCACACACCTGACATCACTGGCATCACTGACATCACTCACACACCTGACATCACTGGCATCACTGACATCACTCACACACCTGACATCACTCACACACCTGACATCACTGACATCACTCACACACCTGACATCACTGGCATCACTGACATCACTCACACACCTGACATCACTCACACACCTGACATCACTGACACACCTGACATCACTGACATCACTCACACACCTGACATCACTGACACACCTGACATCACTGACACACCTGACATCAATCACACACCAGACATCACTGGCATCACTGACACCACTGACACACCTGACATCACTCAC
This sequence comes from Sprattus sprattus, assembly GCF_963457725.1. Classification (NCBI taxonomy): domain Eukaryota; kingdom Metazoa; phylum Chordata; class Actinopteri; order Clupeiformes; family Clupeidae; genus Sprattus; species Sprattus sprattus. The sequence continues at coordinate 32,072,014 of NC_137911.1, read as the reverse complement.
ACACCTGACATCACTGACATCACTCACACACCTGACATCACTCACACACCTGACATCACTGACACACCTGACATCACTGACATCACTCACACACCTGACATCACTCACACACCTGACATCACTGACACACCTGACATCACTGACACACCTGACATCACTCACACACCTGACATCACTCACACACCTGACATCACTCACACACCTGACATCACTGACACACCTGACATCACTCACACACCTGACATCACTGGCATCACTGACATCACTCACACACCTGACATCACTCACACACCTGACATCACTGACACACCTGACATCACTGACTCACCTGACATCACTCACACACCTGACATCACTGACATCACTCACACACCTGACATCACTGACACACCTGACATCACTGACACACCTGACATCACTCACACACCTGACATCACTGGCATCACTGACATCACTCACACACCTGACATCACTGACATCACTCACACACCTGACATCACTGACACACCTGACATCACTGACACACCTGACATCACTGACACACCTGACATCACTCACACACCTGACATCACTGACACACCTGACATCACTGACATCACTCACACACCTGACATCACTGACACACCTGACATCACTGACACACCTGACATCACTGACATCACTCACACACCTGACATCACTGACATCACTCACACACCTGACATCACTGACACACCTGACATCACTCACACACCTGACATCACTGGCATCACTGACATCACTCACACACCTGACATCACTCACACACCTGACATCACTGACACACCTGACATCACTGACTCACCTGACATCACTCACACACCTGACATCACTGACATCACTCACACACCTGACATCACTGACACACCTGACATCACTGACACACCTGACATCACTCACACACCTGACATCACTGACACACCTGACATCACTGACACACCTGACATCACTCACACACCTGACATCACTCACACACCTGACATCACTGACATCGCTAACACACCTGACATCACTGATGTCGCTAACACACCTGCCACCAGTCATGACCTACTACTCCTGTGTCATGTGACTCTTGTCTGTCATCTTGATACGTTCTGATCCCTTCTGTCCCATGGTGTTTCTCTGCCCATTCCTACACACACCACCATTTAAATGAAACACACACAGAAACACACATAGAAACACACAGACACACACACACACACTCACTGTCACACACACACCGAACCCACACACACACACACACACAACCATAGACACTATACACACACATACACACCTCTCAGAGATCAACGCCTCAGACTCACACTGACTGCCTACACACACACACACACACACACATACTTCAAACTTTAAACTCTCACACTGACCAAGTTTTATACCATATAGGTCTTACTGAAGGCATTTAATGGTCAAACTATTATTAATAAATATTCGAATATTAATATAAATAAACAAACGAACTTCGAATATGATTTTTAGGCAAAAGTCAAAGCCTTAATACACAGACACACCAAACCCACACACACATGCACAGACACACACACAGACACACACACACACACACACACACACACGCGTACGTACACATGCACGCACACACAGTCAAATAAAAACACGCATACACCAAACCCGCACGCACACACATTAAACCCTCTAGCAGATCAACATCTGCTGCTAAAGCTGCGTGGCTGATATACCATTACCACCCTGTGATAAAGCGTAACCACCCTGTGATATACCGTAACCACAGTAACCACCCTTAG
>NC_137911.1:32057730-32065230 GCF_963457725.1 Sprattus sprattus | reverse complement strand
AGCGAACACACACACACACACACACACACACACACACACGGCCTGGCGCCATGCCTGACATGGAAGAGAGGGTATAAGACAAAGCAACTCTAACAGCAGTGGAATGTCCTCCTGTTATGTCACGTTAGTGAGAGAGTGTGTGTGTGTGTGTGTGTGTGTGTGTCAGTGTAAATGCGGTAGGCATACCAATCCCGACGCCAACACCCAGCACCGACGTTATCAGTCATCAGACGCATGCTCCCCGGAAGATATCACACTCGCGATATCGCCACCTTGTAAACAAGCTTTCCGCCCGTAGCAGCGGAAATCTACCGCGGTCAAACAAGCAACGGGCCCGTTGTTCCGTCTCTCGCCACGGAGCACCAGCAAGCGCGCTAGCAGTATGTCTCACCACCCCGAGATGCGCAGGATATTTCTCACCTTTTCAAAACGCGAAAGACATTCGCGCACATGTCGAGTGCGGTCTGTTTCCATCAGCTAAGCACAAAAACAGGTTTGGCAGTTCCGATGTGTCACATTCGGAGGATGGAGCAGTGAGTTCGGTGGATTTGCGGTACCTCCGCCAGCGTATTCACCTCATACAGACACACACACACACACACTTCTCACACACTGAACTGCAATGCCGCCCCTCCCACCACCACCAGCGCCTGATAGTGGGGAGACCAACTCTGGTAGGAGGGGGTCTCTGGCTCTGTCGCTACCCATCATAGGTAAAAATACTCCCTTCCAGAGAACTACTTCGTTCTCCCAACGGATTTTATTAGTGACGACAGACCCTGTCAGAACTAGCCAGTCACAAAAGGCGAGGCCAGCCAAAGTGACATCTCCGTGCTAGAGTTCCTGGAAGAAGGCATGACAACGGAGCTAAGAGCACGAGTACTGCTCTGACCGTCACCTTTAACACACACACACACACGTGTATTCTCCCAAATCTCTGAATATAATCCGCTTTGATGCAGGTACGGTGACAGATTATCCCCCCCGTGACAGGCGCGGCTCGAGGTGAGGGGCTGCCACCGGGACACAAAAGAGCTCACGGTTAGCTGATGCTGATTTGAACCCTGCTCGAGGACACCAAATATATAGGTTAGCCTAGAAAACGGTACTCCCAACAGACTCACGAGCACTGTGCCGTCTGATTTGCATTTACACAGCCAGCGTACACACACACACATTACATAATGATGAGGTCTGCTTACTTGCATAGCCAACGGACAGCCATCAGGACAGTTTGTCAAGGGAAGAACTCCAGCGCAATCCACATCCCACCGTAGCCTCTCCTATGCTCACACAGCCCCAGGGAATACCAGCCTCTCCCGTGTAGTTGTAGGGGCCAGCTGGCCGAGCAAGGCAGTGCACAAAAAAGGTAATGAAGAGCCTGTTTACGATCTTTTCTCCTTGCAAAGCCGTGCCGTGGCGATGGATGATTGGACTTGATACTCTGTTACTTGTTGCTGTTTTAGAAGCTGGCTTGTCAGTAAGTTTCTGCTCCCCCGGTCGTCTGGACCAGTATGATGAGACAGCCTAGCCAGAGTTAGCTAAACAACTGAGCGAAAACATTCACACTGCGGAGTAATTTACCAAACATTCACTTGAAAAAAATCTAACTTTAAATATACATTATGAATTGACCGGGATTTCTACACAGACTACTCGTGTAAATCCTATACGAGTCGTTTTACATGTCCTGAAATCTATTCTGAAGCATTATTGTTCGGAAAAATGCCTGGTTGTCCAGCAGAATCCTCAAACAGGAAATGTCAGAAACGCCCTTACGTATCGGTCACGTGGTTGTGCGCACAGGCACGTTGCGTTTGCAGCTACAATCATGGACACTGTAAAATAATAAGGTCAGGTTTAGTAATTTACCCAATTTAAAAGTCCGTGACATGAATGTGTCTGCTACTGGGTCTTTACTGATAAGGTCACAATGTCGTTACCACGGACGGAATGTCCTATCGCTGGTGAACTTCACGTGTAGTCGCCTACACAACACCGGACCAGCACCCAAACAAGACAAGGAAACGGAGGTAACGTTCTGTTAGCATTTCTGGCTAGCTAGCTAACTAGGTCCAGGAGAGTCGACCATCCATCAAAAACCTCTAGATATGTGGAATTAGTAGATGCTTAGAAACTCGTAACTATCGTAAAACACCAAATGTTTGTAGCATACGATAGCGTGGGGTTTGGTGTGTGTTATACTACGTATGGTTTTGTAACTGCTTGCAGGTAACCTTGAACAGTGCGAATAACGTTAGTGTTGGGCTGTTTACACCACTTACCATGCACTTTAAGTTGACAACCGAAGCTTGCTTCTGTTCAGAGGACCACTGGTCTAAAACGTATGGTTGGTGGTTGAACAAGAGGCTAACATACACTCTCTCACACACACACACACACACACACACACACACATTGAACAAGAGGCGAACGTTAAACAATGAAATGATGATTTTGCTTTTCTTTGGGGAACGTTCTCTCACGTCACACAATGAGAAGCCATGCCTGGAGTGCACACGGCACTCTTTCTGTGTGCTGCTCACTAAACAATAACATGTCGTGTTTACAATCCAAAAGTCGTGTTTACAACAGGGGGCTGTTTAGCTATGATCACTATGGTCACTGTGATCACACTGTATGCAGGCCGGCCACAAGGGGGCGGCATAGCACTGTGATCAATAGGGTTTACCTGGAGTAGATGGCATGCCTTCACTCTCTCTCTCTCACAACTACACAACTACACTCAAACGAATACACACATACAAACACGCACACACACCCACCCTCACACCCACCCTCACACACTCTCTCACACACACAACTACACTCAAGCGAATACACACATACAAACACGCACGCACGCACACACACCCACCCTCACACACACAAATACACTCAAACGAATGCACACACACACACAGACACAGACACACACACACACACAGTTCTTGAGTTCTTGTGGTTCATTTCCCCTGTCTGTCTGTCTGTCTGTGTATTTCTCTGGGTGCTGCTGCTGCTGACTCAGAGGGCCCGCTTCAGCCCTTCATCCAGCTCCAAACATGACTGGATTGGTCCTCCAGACCGCCTGTCAAACCTCCGGCCAATCATCTACCACATCCCTGAGAATGAAACCCTCCAGGAGCGCAGACTCAGGCACCTACGGCAGGAGACCGAGGACTGGAACCACCAGTTCTGGACCAATCAGAACATCACATTCAACAGGGTACCCGCTGCCTCAGTTTCATGTTGCTATGTGTTGCAGCGACCAGCAGGGGGCAGCACCATCTAGTTACATTCACTTAGAACAGTTGGGTTGGAAATTATTGTTGGAAATTATCTTTATTGGGAATAACCTCTTGAGATGTAACATTTCGTTTTCGACGGGGTCCAGGAGAGGGCCTAGTGTATTTATAGAGGAGTGGAGAGTCGAATCAGGGATTGCCCTGGGTTAGTGTAGAGGTGTGTAGAGCTGTTGTGCTAGTTCTTATATTTAAAGGTGTATAAAATAAGTGATATTTAAGAATCCCCAGAAAGGACTGTATAGCTGGTTACTGAATAGTGAGTGACAATCGCCACAGGTCTGTCCGGTTAGAACATGAGCGGATGCCAAAGTTCCAACGATGTTTGTTTATTGCACACACACATGAAGTGAAGACATGAAGTGATAGAACCCGTGACAATGATGATGAACAGTGATTATAATTGCCGTTGTAAATGACTTATACCCACCCTTGAATCCGTGTATTGACTGAAGTGAACCATGAACTGAACCGTGAACTGAATGAGACTATGATCCGTGGTTTCTATGGAATGATAATAACAAGACATACAGATATTTACAATTATGCACAACAAGAATGAATATATATATATACACGATGAAACCGACCAAGTAAATAACACACATATGCACAAACACTCACGTTCTCAATGACGCACGGCAATTGAATGTCTCTGAATGATGAATGGAATAGTCGAACAAGCTCCTTGATGCTCCTCTCTCCAGCTCTGCTCCCACACAATAGCCAGAGGAGGGTTGGCCTTATATAGGCCAGAGAGGGGCTGAGAGGCATGTCAGGACATGCCTCAGGGGGAGACTCGAAACTGTCCCCAAACGTATGGGGGCTGCCTTGAAACTGTTGTGGGGTGTGAAATTCCACTGTTTACGACCCCCCACGAGGTCCCATGACTGGCCTACACCGCAGGGTGCACTGCTGGATGCAGCTGGGGGAGCAGTCTTCTTAACAAGGTGTGTTGGGTTGAATCAGTGATTGCCCTGGGGTAGTGTAGAGGTGTGTAGAGTTGTTGTGCTAGTTCTTATATTTAAAGGTGTGTTGGGTTGAATCAGTGATTGCCCTGGTGTAGTTAAAAAGGTGAGGAGAGCTGTGGATTGAATCCAATACATTTACTTTACACTTACATTTAGTCATTTAGCAGACGCTTTTATCTAAGCGACACATTTTGTATTCACACTGATGGCACACTGCACATCAGGAGCATTTAGGGGTTCAGTGTCTTGCTCAAGGACGCTTCGACAGTGAGGAATCGAACTAGCAACCTTGTGGTTACTGAATGACTACTCTACCTCCTGTATCACTTTGCCATCTAGTTAAAGAGGTGTGTAGAGCTGTTGTGCTAGGGTTTCCAGGCTGGTAAGTGCACATGGGGTTTAAATGAGCTGTTCTGTTCTTTTCTTCAGGAAAAGGAGGAGTACATACAGGCTCAACTGAAGGCCAAGGGCCTGTCGGAGAGAGATGAGAAAGGTGAGAGCTTCTTCACACAGAGTTCTGTGATCTACTCTGTGTCCTACTCTGTGTCCTAGTCTGTGATCTACTCTGTGTCCTACTCTGTGTCCTAGTCTGTGTTCTACTCTGTGTTCTACTCTGTGTTCTACTCTGTGTCCTAGTCTGTGTTCTACTCTGTGTTCTACTCTGTGTTCTACTCTGTGTCCTAGTCTGTGTTCTACTCTGTGATCTACCCTGTGTTCTACTCTGTGATCTACTCTGTGTTCTACTCTGTGATCTACTCTGTGTCCTACTCTGTGTCCTACTCTGTGTCCTACTCTGTGATCTACTCTGTGTTCTACTCTGTGTCCTACTCTGTGATCTACCCTGTGTTCTACTCTGTGATCTACTCTGTGTTCTACTCTGTGTCCTACTCTGTGTCCTACTCTGTGTCCTACTCTGTGATCTACTCTGTGATCTACTCTGTGATCTACTCTGTGTTCTACTCTGTGTTCATTCTGTGATCTACTCTGTGTCCTACTCTGTGTCCTACTCTGTGATCTACTCTGTGATCTACTCTGTGATCTACTCTGTGTTCTACTCTGTGTTCATTCTGTGATCTACTCTGTGTCCTACTCTGTGTCCTACTCTGTGATCTACTCTGTGATCTACTCTGTGATCTACTCTGTGATCTACTCTGTGTTCTACTCTGTGTTCATTCTGTGTTCTACTCTGTGTTCTAGTTCTACTCCGTGTTCATTCTGTGTTCTATTTGGTTGTTAGGGAAGAAGCACACTCTTAACAGCGAGCAAATGGCCGTGTTCTATAAACACTTCCTCGACGAGAACTACCAAAGGCACTCCAGCTACAACAAGTGAGTCTGCTCAGAATGACCTCATGTCCCGATGATGATGATGATGATGATGTCAGAATGACCTTGTGTCCTGATGATGATTATGATGTCAGAATGACCTTATGTCCTGATGATGATGATGATTATGATGTCAGAATGACCTTGTGTCCTGATGATGATGATGATTATGATGATGATGATGCTTGTTTCCGATTGGACAGACAGGCACTAGCCCAGTGTTTCAACAGCGGTGTTGTTTCTCAGTATTGTGCTTGATGTCTGTGGCCAGCCTATGCAGTTCATTTCCATACTGATATACGTGTCTGGGTGTGTGTGTGTGTGTGTGTGTGTGTGTTCTTTTCCATACTTCCATACTCCATAGTATATATGGCTGCGTGTGTGACAGAGTGTGTGTGTGTGTGTGTGTGTGTGTGTGTGTGTGTGTGTGTGTGTGTGTGTGTGTGTGTGTGTCTGTATTCTCACTGTAAGGAAGATAATGTACTCCCTGTGTGGGACGTGCCTGCATGTGTGCTCTACAAAGCTGTCTCCCCCCCCCCCCCTGTCTGTAGAGAGTGGTACATACTAAGCTGTCCCCCCCCCTCTTCTCTGCAGAGAGTGGTACAGGCGGAACTTCTCTATCACTCTGCTGATGGCCAGGGTGTTCCTGCTCCGGGCCTGGAGACGACTGGGGGGGGGGCGACCTGCCGCTATGAACACCCCTCTCCCCCCCTCTCCCCCTCTCCCAAGGGAGAACCCCTCGTTGTGATGCTCTCTGAAGGCTCCGCCCATTTCCACACTGGAGGCTCCGCCCACTTCTGCACTGGAGGCTCCGCCCACTTCTGCACTGGAGGCTCCACCCACCTCCACACTGGAGGCTCCACACTAGAGGCTCCACCCACCTCCACACTGAACCAATCCCCATCTCCACACTGGAGGCTCCACCCATCTCCACACTGGAGGCTCCGCCCACATCCACACTGAAGGCTCCACCCACATCAGAGGCTCCGCCCACCTACACACCAGGCAGTGTTGGCTAAAGCCATGGATCCAATCTGTTATCCAGGCCTATGACCCCTCCAGAGTGTTGGGGAGAGTGTACAAATGTGTGTGTGTGTGTGTGTGTGTGGGTGTAAGTGTCTGTGTGTGTGTGTGTGTGTGTGGTAATATGACTGTCGGTTGTGAGCGTGTTGGTGTGATTTGACCGTACTAGGAGCGGTTAGCGGTCATGAGAGGTTAGCGGTTAGCTGTGTCTCATGAGAGGCCTAAGATCTTAAGACCCCCACCCAGCAAGCCCCACAGGGAACAATGATCCACATTAGCCTACGGCTCCCCCACCTCACTCCACAGTACTGGACTTAAACACGCACAGGCACACACACACACACACACACACACACACACACACACACAGCTTTTGCTCCCCCGACTCACTGCACAGTACTGGACTGTAATCCAATAAGTGCCCCTCTGCTGTCTGACACACACACACACACACACACACATGTCTATGCTCTGCCCTCTGCCCTTTCAATGTTGCTTGGGTAAAAGGATCTCCTGCTCCATGTATTCATTTGATGCTAGAGACGATTTTATGTTAAAGTAAATAAACAAATTTAAGAAATTGTGTTTGTCGTTCCCTGAATTGTTTCAAGCTACTGTATCATTGTACAGATTAAATAATTCATGGCATGGCAACTTTAGAAGTGTTGCAGTGATGATGTATCAGTTAGGATGGCTTTAACACCCTGTGAATTGTAAATTAACTTTAATATCGTTTTCAGCGTGGCATTAATTAATTCAGTCGGTCTGACGCATTACTTCCCCTTTAATCTTGGAATGACATCATGATTAAGGAAGAGGGGGTTGTGGGGCGCGACACAACCCAACGCCATTTGCACGCAGCGAACCGGACAGAAACAG
>NC_137911.1:32018778-32028778 GCF_963457725.1 Sprattus sprattus | reverse complement strand
CTTCCTCTTTCTGTGTCTCTCTCCTTCTCCTCTCCTCTCTTCCTCTTTCTGTGTCTCTCCCTCTTTCTGTGTCTCTCTCCTTCTCCTCTCCTCTCTTCCTCCTTCTGTGTCTCTCCTTCTCCTTCTCCTCTCCTCTCTTCCTCTTTCTGTGTCTCTCTCCTTCTCCTCTCCTCTCTTCCTCTTTCTGTGTCTCTCCCTCTTTCTTTGTCTCTCTCCTTCTCCTCTCCTCTCTCCCTCCTTCTGTGTCTCTCTCTCCTCTCCTCTCTCCCTCTCCTCTCCTCTCCTCTCCTCTCCTCTCCTCTCTCTTTCTGTCTCTCCCTCTCCTCTTCCTCCTCTCCTCTCTCCTTCTCTCTCCCTCTCCTCTCTCTTTCTGTCTCTCCCTCTCCTCTTCCTCCTCTCCTCTCTCCTTCTCTCTCCCTCTCCTCTCTCTTTCTGTCTCTCCCTCTCCCTCTCCTCTCCTCTCCTCTCTCTCTCTCCTCTCCTCTTCTCTCTCTCTCTCTCTCTTTCTGTCTCTCCCTCTCCCTCTCCTCTCCTCTCCTCTCCTCTCCTCTCTCTCTCTCTTTCTTTCTGTCTCTCCCTCTCCTCTCCTCTCCTCTCCTCTCATCTCCTCTCCTCTCTCTCCTCTCCTCTCCTCTCCTCTCCTCTCTCTCTCTCTCCTCTCCTCTTCTCTCTCTCTCTCTCTTTCTGTCTCTCCCTCTCCCTCTCCTCTCATCTCCTCTCCTCTCCTCTCCTCTCTCTCTCTCTTTCTGTCTCTCCCTCTCCCTCTCCTCTCATCTCGTCTCCTCTCTCTCTCTCTCTCTTTCTTTCTGTCTCTCCCTCTCCTCTCCTCTCCTCTCCTCTCCTCTCCTCTCCTCTCCTCTCTCTCTCTCTCTCTCCTCTCTCTTTCTTTCTGTCTCTCCCTCTCCCTCTCCTCTCCTCTCCTCTCCTCTCCTCTCCTCTCCTCTCCTCTCCTCTCTCTCTCTCTCTCTCTCTCTCTCTCTCTCTCTCTCTTTCTCTCAGTCTGTCTCTCCTTCTACCCCTATAAAGATATTGGTTGGGGGGTGGGGGTTGATGGTCATATGTCCATACGTGTACACACACAGACACACACACACACACACACACACACACATACGTGTATGTACACCGGTTCCACTGGCTCCACTGGTACTCTCATCAAAGGCTCAGGAGCTCCTGCATGTTAGGGTGTGTGTGTGAGTGTGTGTGTGTGTACAGGGTAGCCTCTGCATGTTAGGGTGTGTGTGTGAGTGAGTGTGTGTGTGTGTGTACAGGGTAGCCTCTGCATATTAGAGTGTGTGTGTGAGTGTGTGAGTGTGTGTGAGTGTGTGAGTGTGTTTGAGTGTGTGTGTGTGTGTGTGTACAGGGTAGCCTCTGCATGTTAGGGAGGGTGTGTGAGTGTGTGTGGGGTAGCTTCTGCACACTGTGGGTTTGTGTGTGTGTGCATAATAGGGGGTGTGTGTTTGCAGGCTAGTGTCTGTGTATCCTGTCAAAGGGGTGTGGCTAAATGCTGTCATGTGACACTAACCTGTGTGACATCATCATCATCAATGTTAATAACCTCTCATACACTCACCTACACTGCCCCCCCACCACACACACACACACATACACACACACCTGCCTGCTTTTGACCCACTGCCAAACACACACACACACACACACACACACACACATCAGACCTCCTGGGCAGAAATGAACACATGTACGCAGCTGATGCACCCCCTTCCCTCCTCCGTGGCCGTGTCTGATGCGCGTGTGTGTGTGTCTGTGTGTGTCTGCCTGTCTGGTGCGTGTGTGTGTGTGTGTGTGTGTCTGTGTGGTGTGTGTGCGTGTGTGCGTGTGTGTGTGTGTGTGTGGCTCCTGCTGCAGCATGAAGAGGGCCAGCTCTCTGGGGGTTCTCAACGTCCCCGACAAACCTGTGGGAGAGGCTTTCAAAGTAAGAACACAAACACACACACACACACACACACACACACACGTTACTGTCTTCACCAGTGGCTCTCCTTCTCTATCTGTCTTTTCTTCTCCTGTCCTCTGTCTACTTTGTACTCCTTCCTCTCTCACACACTCTTGAGTGTCGACACACACACACACACACACACTTCCTTTTCTCTCACTGTTTGAATAACACACATCATGTGTCACCATGGTAACACACTAACTGGTCCTAGAGTGTCTACTAATCGCTATGGTAACTCCAGTAGTCCTCTGCCTGCTTTGGTTATGGATCAGACCCTCCCCACCCTGCAGATGAGTTTGAGAGGTAACCTAGGCAACGAGTCAACACTGAGTCTCCATGGTGACCCTCCCTGGGTGTGGCTGAGGTGATGAGTGGGTGGGGCTGGCATACAAAGTGGGTGTGGCTGAGGTGATGAGTGGGTGGGGCTATGCTGATTAGTTGGTGGGACATGACCTTATTAATGGAGTAGGGTGGCCACACACACACACACACACACACACACACACACACACACACACACACACACACAGCTGGCTTGGTTGTCATTAGGCAGGCAGCCTCTGAGCTTTAGACTGATTAAGCTGGGTTCTAGGTCTGAGTTGGGGTGTGTGTGTGTGTGTGTGTGTGTGTGATGTTTTTGACCCTCCCCCTTCACAGGAGCGAAATCATCGTCTGAGGAAGACTCGGGACCTGAGTGCCAGTCACACGGACCTGGCGCACTGACGGGCCCACGCCTCGGAGCGGGGCGGAGCCACCAGCTGCTCCCGCCCCCATCTCTGACCATCTGTGCTCCTCCCCCAACACATCTGTGCTCCTCCCCCCAACTCCTCTGAGCTCCGCCCCCAACACATCTGTGCTCCGCCCCCAACACATCTGTGCTCCACATATGTGCTCCTCCCCCAACTCCTCTGTGCTCCTCCCCACACACATCTGTGCTCCTCCCCCCAACTCCTCTGAGCTCCGCCCCCAACACATCTGTGCTCCGCCCCCAACACATCTGTGCTCCACATATGTGCTCCTCCCCCAACTCCTCTGTGCTCCTCCCCCAACACATCTGTGCTCCTCCCCCCCAACTCCTCTGAGCTCCGCCCCCCAACACATCTGTGCTCCGCCCCCAACACATCTGTGCTCCACATATGTGCTCCTCCCCCAACTCCTCTGTGCTCCTCCCCCAACACATCTGTGCTCCTCCCCCAACACATCTGTGCTCCTCCCCCAACTCCTCCTCTCCTCCTGTTAGAGAAAACCGTCACAGCTGCTTCCTGTCGACCAGCCAGAGCAGAGCAGCACTGAAGACACATCTGGCCTCATGTGGACCCCCCCCCCCAACACACACACACACACACACACACACACACACCGCTCCTGTCAACGCGTTTACTGTCCCTTCATTATACCCTGCTCTCTGTCTCACACACCTCGGACACACACACACACACACACACACATCTCACACACATGGGTATACACACACACACACACACACACACACCTCACCCACATGGGTATACACACACACACACACATCTCACACACATGGGTATACACACACACACACACACACACCTCACCCACATGGGTATACACACACACACACACACATCTCAAACACATGCGTGTACACACATCTCACACACACCTCACCCACATGCGTATACACACACACACACACACATCTCACACACATCTCACCCACATGCGTATACACACACACACACACACACACACACATCTCACACACATCTCACCCACATGCGTATACACACACACACACACACACATCTCACACACATCTCACACACAACTCACCCACATGCATATGCACACACACACACACACATCTCACACACATCTCACCCACATGCGTATACACACACACACACACACACACATCTCACACACATCTCACCCACATGCATATGCACACACACACACACACATCCACACACATATGAGTATACACACACACACTTATCTCACACACATGCGTATACACACACAAACACACATCTCACGCACATGGGTATTCACACACACACACATATCTCACACACATGGGTATACACACACACACACACACATATGCGTATACACACACACACACATGCGTATACACAGCTGCTGCACTTTTCTCAAAGTTATTTCATGTGTTTGGTTTGTGTTGTGTGTGTCTATATTGGGGGTTACTGTTACTGATTTTACTGATTGGGTTTGGGGACTGTAAACAAAGTCTGGTCTAGTTAAGGAAATTTGAGTTGAACTGAAAACTGTATGTGTGTGTGTGTGTGTGTGTGTGTGTGTGTGTGTGTGTGTGTGTGTGTGTGTGTGTTTGTTGGCACAGTTGTGTGTACCCTCTCCTGTTACTGTATGTATGAAGTTGTCTTCGGAATCTAGAGATGAGATATAGAGGCAGATTGGCACTGACCTGCACTCTGCGCACACACGCACTCACACACACACACACACACACACACACGCACACACGCACACACACACACACACACAAACACAGACACACACACACACACACACACACACGTGTGTTCCATTCCCTGAAGTGAGTGTCTGAGCTTCTTCTGAGACTGAACTAAACAGCGTATCTTTTTGGAACGGGTCTGTTTACTGTGGAGTATGATGTCATTTGCTTTTTAATGACAGTGGTTGTGTGTGTGTGTGTGTGTGTGTGTGAGAGAGAGAGAGAGGCTCCAGAGATGTGAGAAGGAGTGTAGTTATGTGATTGAGTGTCCATGAGGAATTCTGGAGAGAATGTTACTGGAATTGTTTGCTTGTTTTCTCAGGATTGATATGAGCGTTGCTAGGGTAAGGGTTACCTAGGTAACCAGAACATGAGCGTTGCTAGGGTAAGGGTTACCTAGGTAACCAGAACATGCGCGTTCCTAGAGTAAGGGTTACCTAGGGAACCAGAATACTGCACTAAAACTAAAACACGTTTGTCTGATCTGGTGAAGTCAGATCTCTGTTACACCGTGATGTCAAATAGGCCTGAGTCGTTAGAGTTTACTTCAGTTTGAAAGTGTTTGGCCTACGCTTCTGTATAAATCTGGACTGTTTGTAAATGTGTTTACTTTATGAAGACGATCCGCTAGTGTCAGAGGGAAGCTGTTGCTATGGGTAACGCCTCAGACAGACCTTGTTGAATAACCTCGTGTCTCCACCACGTCTGTGATCAGGGATGGGCCATCAGTGGAGGGGGCTGCCGTAGCAAGATGCCAGATTGCACTAATTAGCTCAGATTAGCTCAGATTATCACTCATTAGCTCAGATTAGCACAGATTAGCACTGATTGGCACGGATTAGCTGGGAGAGAACTGTGAACTGCGTTGCGATGATTCGCACTAGAAAAAGTGAAACCAACTTTTTCAGGTTCCAAACCAATTTATTTTTGGTACTTTCGAATGGTTTCAGATTTGGTGCACAAACCAGAACGCAACCCAGTATCTGGAGAAGGGGTGTCTGAGGCGTAACCCATAGCAACCCAGTATCTGGAGAAGGGGTGTCTGAGGCGTAACCCATAGCAACCCAGTATCTGGAGAAGGGGTGTCTGAGGCGTAACCCATAGCAACCCAGTATCTGGAGAAGGGGTGTCTGAGGCGTAACCCATAGCAACCCGGCCCCTGTAGTTGGAGAAGGGCTCAGACTGTGGCTCTGTAGCACTCCATATATTTAATCTCTAATTATGAATGAATTATGTATATATTTAATCTCTAATTATGAATGAATTATGTATATATTTAATCTCTAATTATGAATGAATTATGTACCGTACTGAGATAAATACAACTATGGGGGGGGGGTCACTATGGGGGGGTCACTATGGGGGGGTCTGGCCTGAGGGGAAGGGCTCATTTATCCTGACTTAAACTCAGATTCTGTTTGTGACGCTTGTGACCGCAGTGATGAGGTCTTCATTAGCACTAGCACTAGGCAAGGCATGGAGGGGACTGCAGTTAGTCAGGTGAGATGCCAGGAGCTCTCTGTGTTGTCACGTGTGGTGCTAAAGCCTAAAGTTTGATCCTAAGGCGCAAAGTTTGATCCTAAGGCGTAAAGTTCGATGCTAAAGCGTAAAGTTTGATGCTAAGGCGTAAAGTTTGAGCTAAAGAGTAAAGTTCGATGCTAAAGCGTTAAGTTCGATGCTAAAGTGTAAAGTTTGATGCTAAGGCGTAAAGTTTGAGCTAAAGAGTAAAGTTCGATGCTAAGGCGTAAAGTTCGATGCTAAAGCGTAAAGTTTGATGCTAAGGCGTTAAGTTTGAGCTAAAGAGTAAAGTTCGATGCTGCAGCGTAAAGTTTGATGCTAAAGCAGAAAGTTTGATGCTAAGGCGTAAAGTTTGATGCTAAGGCATAAAGTTTGATGCTAAAGCGTAAAGTTCGATGCTAAAGCATAAAGTTTGATTCTAAAGCGTAAAGTTTGATTCTAAGGCGTAAAGTTTGATCCTAAGGCGCAAAGTTTGATCCTAAGGCGCAAAGTTCGATGCTAAAGCGTAAAGTTTTATGCTAAGGCGTAAAGTTTGATGCTAAAGCGTAAAGTTCGATGCTAAAGTGTAAAGTTCGATGCTAAAGTTTGATTCTAAAGCGTAAAGTTCGATCTTAAAGCATAAAGTTCGATGCTAAAGTTTGATGCTAAAGCGTAAAGTTCGATGCTAAAGTTTGATTCTAAAGCGTAAAGTTTGATGCTAAAGTGTAAAGCGTAAAGCGTAAAGCATAAAGCGTACTGACCTGAAGTTGTTTAGTCTGCATAGTGGCCACGTCTGATTCTGCCCCCCCCCCCCCTCTCTCTCTGCTGCTGGCAGTGGTGTCACCCTCTCAGCGGAGTGGGGGGGGGTCTGACCTTTACACGACCTTTACTCTGACCCCCACCATCCTATCACTGAGGAGGGCTGTTGGATGTAGGCGCTCTACTTTAGGGTATTTAGGGGCTTTAGGGTATTTAGGGTTTCTCCTGTTTGACTGACTGCTGGGTTACTGATGAGGGTATGCCTGGCACTCTTAGGAGATCCATATGTAGAGGCATACACACACACACACACACACACACACACACACATATACATATGTAGAGGCACACTCTCTCTCACTCACACACGCACATTTGTAGAGGCACATGCCTGTGTGATGCCATGCTTGAATCTTGAAACTTGAGATGCGTTCATCTGAAATGATTTTATTGTTCTTTACACAACTGGAAGGGATGCCACAGATGTGGACTCTTTGATTTGAAACTGTTACGTTTGCTTAAGGATGCTTTGACCAATCAGATTCTGACCAGAGGCTGTTTGACCTTTGGCCTCTGGCCTCACTGCTAGATGAAGTGTCCTGCGTGTGACCTGTATGACACGACCCAGTGTAAATATATCACTCTGTTTAGTGTGTGTGTGTGTGTGTGACCCAGTATACATAGATCACTCTGTTTTTAAACCTCTCTGTGTCTGTGTGTCCGTGTTTCTGTGTGCACATCTCATTTGGAGTTAAAGAAGGGGCCTGTGTGTGTGTGTGTGTGTGTGTCTGTGTGTGTCTGTGTGTGTGTGTGTTGTTCTCCCGCCACTGTTCTTGCCTAATTTGCCTGCTGTGCTGGCTAGTCTGTGTGTGTGTGTGTGTGTGTGTGTGTGTGTGTGTGTGTGTGTGTGTGTGTGTGTGGTGTGTGTGTGTGTGTGTGTGTGTGTGTGTGTGTGTGTGTGTGTGTGTGTGTGTGTGTGTGTGTGTGTGTGTGTGTGGTGTGTGTGTGTGTGTGTGTGTGTGTGTGTGTGTGTGTGTGTGTGTGTGTGTGTGTGTGTGTGTGTGTGTGTGTGTGTGTGTTCCTTCCACTCTGTACAGTACTTGTGTGCCTTGCTGGATGTTGTGTATATTTGAATAAAGATGTTTAAACTTCTGCCTGAGGCGTTCTGTGTGTTAGTCTACCTGTGAAGAAGACAATGGGCCAATACACACACACACACACACACACACACAACCGTTTTAACAACAACATGCTGACAGTAGATTTTTGTTAAAACCCAGAAACTATACAACATGCAATTACACACTGTCACCAAGATAGACAAAAAGAACTTGAAAAAAAACTAAATAACACTGAATTTAGTTATTTTGAAAAGGCCAGAAGAGTTTATATTAGGCCTCACTGCTAGATGAAGTGTCCTGCATGGGACCTGTATGACACTACCCAGTGTAAATATATCACTCTGTTTAGTGTGTGTGTGTGTGTGTGTGTGTGTGTGTGTGTGTGTGTGTGTGTGTGTGTGTGTGTGTGTGTGACCCAGTATACATATATCACTCTGTCTTTAAACCTCTCTGTGTCTGTGTGGCCGTGTTTCTGTGTGCACATCTCATTTGGAGTTAAAGAAGGGGCCTGTGTGTGTGTGTGTGTGTGTGTGTGTGTGTGTGTGTGTGTGTGTGTGTGTGTGTGTGTGTGTGTGTGTGTGTGTGTGTGTGTGTGTGTGTGTGTGTTCTCCCGCTAGATGGGATTATTGTAAAAACCCAGAAACTATACAACATGTAAATACACACTGTCACCAAGATAGACAAAAAGAACTCGAAAAAAATTAAATAACACTGAATTTAATTATTTTTAAAAGGCCAGAAGAGTTTATATTAATGGAGTATTGGTCAGACCAACACTCCTTATCAGGAGGTGGCAGTAATGCATCCAATGTTGTTTGCCGAACGCCACATAAAACCAAAGAAGAAGAATCCAGCCGAGTTGGGAGAGTGCGCTGATGAAAAATGTCAGCGGTGCCTGATGGCAAGAAGCTGGTCCGAAGCCCCAGCGGACTACGAATGGTGCCCGAGAATGGCGCATTTAACAGCCCCTTCTCGCTAGACGAACCGCAGTGGGTCCCGGATAAAGAGGTGAGGATGGGAGAGAGAGATGGTGAGACGAGGTTGGCGGTGGTGTCATCTCTGGTGTGGAGCTGGCCCATGGCTTGGGCGTTGGATTAGCGTCTGAAGTCCATCAGGCAGCTACATACTTCTGTACTGTTGTTAGCTAGCATGCTAACGCGCAGCTAAAGGATGGACGCTATTGTTAGCAAACGTTTATCATGGTCTTGTAAACAAGTGCTAGTTGGCTACCATGTTCACCGCAGAAATAAAAGTTGCGTATGGGTTCTTTGACAACTGTTAACGTTAAAGTTAGAGTGTGCCCAGCAACACTTTCCGAAGTTTGTATTTTTTTATTTTTTATTTTATGCATTTTTTTGTGTTGCATGCTGAATTGCTGCTTGCTAGCTGATGTGTCTCGTAAAATCGCAACTAAGGTAAATCACCACGAAGGTAAAATCTCCACTAAGTTAAAATCCAGATGATCGCCAGCCGCGGAGAAGCCTTAAGGAAACAACACATTAAGCTGTCAACTAGTTTAGGAGTGAGCTGCACAAGCAAGGACCGAGGGGAACAAACGTTAGGATACTTTAAATGTATTGTTTATCACCCTAAAATGGATTGGAATAGTTTTGTCAGGGTGCAGTATTGTCCGTGTACAGGGATTACGGAATAAACTTTGTCCTTAAGAGAGTTCTGTCGTCCCTCTGGTGTGTCGTTAGAGTTTCTAAGTAACTATAGGATCTCGAGACACAAGGGTCCGAAATTTCTCCACAAACATATGTTTTTGATTGTTGTGGAGGATTTCTGCCCGGGGACATGTACCGCAGCTTTATGTGAGTTGGCATCCATTGGAGCGCGTGAGTGGAAGTTCGCTGCCGAAGTTCAATGTTGTTTATGTGACCCACCCGCCCCGCATGTAGAGGATGCGCACGCAGCTTTCCTTCACATCTGGCGCTGTCCTCGTTCTTCAGCAAACACATCTGGACGGGCGGACCACCATGACGTCATGACGCCTGTGTTGAATGTTGTTCCCGGTGGCTGTGTCCATGTGTCACAGGGGATTTGCTTCGACCGTAAAGAGAAAGATGGCGAGAGAGAAACATGCCCAGTAGGTCGTGAAGAGAAACATGCCCAGTAGGTCGTAAAGAGAAACATGCCCAGTAGGTCGTAAAGAGAAACATGCCCAGTAGGTCGTGAAGAGAAACA
>NC_137911.1:32003778-32011278 GCF_963457725.1 Sprattus sprattus | reverse complement strand
CTATAGACACGTGCATCTCATCAGCTCCACTGGACGGTGTGTCGGTGTTCCCGCAGTCACCGGCGCCTCGTGTTAAAACTGATAAATACACAGCCAGTCCTGAGCACACCAACGAAGGGAAACTCATGTGGATATTCGTGCCGTTCGTGTGCGGGGATTGGGAATCTATATGAGTCGAGTCTATCTATCTGGGGCCGTATTCACAAAGAATCTTAGGGCTAAAAGTAGCTCATAAGTGGCGAATTTAGGAGAAACTCCTAAAAATAATGGGCGTGTCAGTCTTAGATTTAGGACTCCTAATTTTTTTTACTAAGAGCAATTCACAAAATATTTTATCCCTAAAAGTAGCACCTAAGTCTAGGACAGCTTAAAACTCCTCATGAGGACTCCTAAGTCACTAAGACCTATTCACAAAAAATCGTAAGATGGCTGCAGCCGACTTGGAATTGATAAAAGACATTGCTTAAACCGTGAAGGTATTAATATTGTCATAGAATTAGCGCGGGATGCAATGACGCCTTTAAACAACGATGTGTCCCGAAGTGAAATGTTTGGAAACATAAAGATAGCCTATTTGGCTTCGCGGAAAACGCAAATGATTACACAAGATCAAAGTAAATTCCATGGCGATCGCAGGAATGTCCAGTGACGGGACACACATTACAATAATTGCCCCATCAAAAGATGAAGACGTTTTCGTCCACATTTCAACGGAGAGCGGTCTGCAGCAAGTTTTTGAGAACTTACCAGGATGCCACTGGGGTGACAGTGGCTATTGGTCCTGGGACCAGTAGGCTTTCGCTTACGTTTCACGTTTGTTTCGCTTGAAGGGCCGTATGGCTGATAGGCTATTTTTATATTGATCGCGTTCTTTTTCTCTTAACGTGCAAAGTGTCATTCCCGTTGGATGCACAAACTTGTCATCATGCGTGTGCATTCTGCTAACTGCACTGCCCATAACTATTTAATATGACTTAATTTGAAGCCTAGCTTATTCTCTTATTTTCAGTTGATATAGTGGGATTGTTAGAGGGACGTCACGAATGAGTTTTTAATGAGAGAGCCTGTCAACAACCAATCACCGTCCTCACCCCTTCTAAACTCGTGCATGAGAAGCAACGTCATCCATAGCAACGGAGTTTTTATCTTAAGCTTAGGAGTTGGTATTATCCTTAGTATGAGTAGGTCTCAGAGCCGTTGTGAATCACTTTTAAGAAATTACTCCTACGTAAAAGGTTTTAGCGCGAGTTAGGAGCACTCCTAGTGGTAAGATAAAAGGCTTTGTGAATACGGCCCCTGGAGTTTATCTGATCGTGTCTGTTCTCTAGGCTTTATCTGGGTACAGCCCCGGGGTGAATGCTGATGCAAGCACACACACACACACACACACACACACACACGCTGATGTAAGACAGAGAAACACTCGCTCACTAGGCAGGTAAAGGTCTTCTCCCACGTTACTGCTTACAAGCTTGTTACTATGTGTCATTCCAAAGAGCATACCACTGCGGGTGTATTTAAGTGTGAAATGATGGTTTACTTGTCAGCATGAATTCTAAATTAGAGAGAGACAAATACATCTTCAAAGTGTTCATGACTGAATCCACAAACACCCTCATGTTGAAGGAAGTAAATATTCTGTAGCGCAGTTAAAAGTTGTAAACCTTCATACCAGATACCACCCCCCTCTCTAAGTTGCGTTGGACTCGCCCGCCTTGCGAAGGCAACATGTGCTCTACCAGCAGCCGGGCGTGAGTGTGTGTGTTGCTGCAGTTCGTGCAGAGATTGAGCCGGTTGTCATGTGTTAATTCGTTGTCTGTCGTAGTTGTTACAACGGACTAAAGGTGTTTTCGTATAAAACAATCTTTTCATTGAATAAACAAACCTTTTCATCACGCGGTAAGGAGTCGAGGCGGTCCCTGCTGCCCCACGCGCCCGGTCGCCTGTTGGAAGCACTTCTTCGCGTGGAGGTATCGCGATTCAACGGTGCTGAAAATGTTTGCTTTTTAGTTTTAAAACGGAATTATGTCTGTAATATGGCAGCCTGAGAAGACTGTCAGTCAACGAAATCTAAATTAACCCCCCGACCGATGTTTGTCTGGCATGGTAGCGCTCTTATTTAGTCAAGTCTAGGCAGTAATTTACCATTTTGGAATCGTAACGCGAGTCAGATCTGAACAGACATGCGGTAACTGGAATCTGCCTCAGAAGTCCAGTCTTAAATGTCTGCTTAAGGGTCGCGCTGTGGTGTGTGTGTGTGTGTGTGTGTGCTACACATTGCCTAGCCTAGAGAGACCCTGCGTGCCACGTAGCAGCCCTCTTACGTAGTACCGGCTGGTGGTCCGTTTACATTTCAGTTACGGATGAAAGACACGCAAACCTGTGTTTGAAATGTCCAAAACACCCTGACTGGGCAAAGCGTGCCGGCTGGCGTGTGTGTGTGTGCGGCTGGCGTGATGCTTTAACTGTGGAGGTAACTGAGGGTAAACATTGATTCCTACCGGAATGCGCGTGCTCATGATGGCATCACGGCAGGCGCAGTACGTCAGTCCGTGTGTAGCACGTGGCTACTGGAGGCTGCTGGGTCAGTAAATGTGTGAAGTTCAGAAATAGCCTCATATGGTCAAACCAGCTAGTGTGTGTGGGTCTCTGTGTGTGTGTGTGTGTCATATGGTCAAACCAGCTTGTGTGTGTGTGTGGGTCTGTCTGTCATGGTCAAACCAGCTAGTGTGTGTGTGTGGCCGCTTCGGTCCAGATCTGCTCATGAAGGATGTCATTTAACTTCCCTCCAATTAATCTATCTATCTCTCTCTCTCTCTCTCTCTATCTATCTGTCTCTATCTATCTATCTATCTATCTATCTATCTATCTATCTATCTATCTATCTATCTATCTCTCTCTCTCTCTCTCTCTCTCTCTCTCTCTCTCTCTCTCTCTCTCTCTCTCTCTTCTTTCTCTCTCTCTCTCTCTCTCTCTCTCTCTCTCACCTTGTCCCCTCTCATTCTGTCACTTATTGTCATTTTCCTCTGTCTGTCTCCCCCTATCTGTGTGTGTGTATCTGTGTGTGTGTGTGTGTGTGTGTGTGTAGGGTGTGTGTGTGTGTATCTGTGTGTATCTGTGTGTAGGGTGTGTGTGTGTGTGTGTAGGGTGTCTCCCGTGAGAGGGGGAGCGGAGCGGCGGTCACCATGAGTCCGCGTGTGTGTAAGACGTGCGGGGGGACGGACATTGACGTGGACCAGTCGCGGGGGAATGCGGTGTGTACGTCCTGCGGCTCCGTGCTGGAGGACAACATCATCGTCTCCGAGGTCACCTTCGTGGAGAGCGGAGGGGGCGGAGTCTCTGCCTGTGGACAGTTTGTGTCCTCTGATGGTGAGTCTGTGGCCTGGGGGTGGTGTGTGTGTGTGTGTGTGTGTGTGTGTGTGTGTGTGTGTCTGTCTTTTACTTATCCAGGTTGTGTGTGTGATGTGAGACAACCAGTAAGGAGGTGTGTGTGTGTGTGTGTGCGTGTGTGTGTGTTTGTGCTCCAGTGCATTCAGAAGCTAATCAGACCCCTTCACTCTTTTCCCATGTTGTTATGTTGCGGCTGTGTGTGTGTGTGTGTGTGTGTGTGTGTGTGTGTGTGTGTGTGTGTGCCCTTTATGCTAAAGCTTTAAAGTAACACTATGAATCAATTTGACACTCTTTGAGATGTGGTTTTATAGGCAACTAGTTTTGGTACCATCATCAAATGAATTGTGATATGGTCATGTGAAGGACAGATAAACACCTGTGTCTTCCCCACTAGCCATCCAGGATATGCACTATGTAGTTCTGTGTAACGGGCTGGCTAAATAGCTAGTGAGTGTGTGTGTGTGTGTGTGTGTGTGTGTGTGTGTGTGTGTGTGTGTGTGTGTGTGGCTGGGTAGCCAGTGTGCGGGTCAGTGTGTGTGTGTGTGTGGCTGGGTAGCCAGTGAGCAGGTCAGTGTGTGTGTGTGTGTGAGGCTAGGTAGCCTGTGAGCAAGTGTGTGTGTGTGTGTGTGTGTGTGTGTGTGTGTGTGTGTGTGTGTGTGTGTGACTAGGTAGCCAGTGAGCAGGTCAGTGTGTGTGTGTGTGTGTGTGTGTGTGTGACTAGGTAGCCAGTGAGTGTGTGTGTGTGTGTGTGGGGAGCGGGGGGCTAGATAGCTAGTGAGCAGGTCTGTGTGTGTGTGTGTGGCACTGGCTAAGTAGCCAGTGAGCAGGTGTGTGTGTGTGTGTGTGTGTGGCTAGGTAGCCAGTGATCAGGTCTGTGTGTGTGTGTGTGTGTGTGTGTGTGTGTGTGTGTGTGTGTGTGTGTGTGTTGTGTGTGTGTGTGTGGTTAGGTAACCAGTGAGCAGGTCAGTGTGTGTATGTGTGGGGCTAGGTAGCCAGTGAGCAGGTCAGTATGTGTGTGTGGCTAGGTAGCCTGTGTGTGTGTGTGTGTGTGTGTGTGTGTGTGTGTGTGTGTGTGTGTGTGTGTGTGTGTGTGTGTGTGTGTGTGTGTGTGTGTGTGTGTGTGTGTGTGTGTGTGTGTGTGTGGCTAACCAGTGAGCAGGTCAGTGTGTGTGTGTGGCTAGGTAGCCTGTGTGTGTGTGTGTGTGTGTGTGTGTGTGTGTGTGTGTGGCTAACCAGTGAGCAGGTCAGTGTGTGTGTGGGGCTAGGTAGCTAGTGAGCGTACATGTCTGACCTAGAGATGTTGACCGCATCAGACTGCTGGAGCTGCACTGCTCCATGTTGGCCAGCAGAGGTCAGTGTTGCTCTGTGGTGCTGAGGAGCAATGACGAGGCTTTACTCAGTGTCTTGTCTTGTTTTAGATTAGATTAGATTCAGCTTTATTGTCATTGCACAGAGTACTGAGACAACGAAATGCTGTTGGAATGTTTTGGAGTATTGTCCAGAGGATGACTTCTAGCCTCTGCCTCGTCCATTCAAGAAAGAGGGAACTCAAACTTTGGGTCAGTTACCATGGTAACTGATCAAATGTTGAAGCCGAATCAATTTGCCTAGTCTTACGTCAGGAGTTTGAGAGCCCAATGAGATGCGTCATCATTCCTTGCTGACTAGGGTACCTAACCGAACATTACCTTTAGAGATAAAGTTGATATTGAAGAACATTCCAGCATCAGCTGTAGTATTAAAAGAGTGAGGGCGAGGGTGTGTGTGTGTGTGTGTGTGTATGTGTGTGTGTGTGTGTGTGTGTGTGTGTGTGTGTGTGTGTGTGTGTTTTGTGAGGGTGTTCGGCGCTCTTACACTTGCCAGGCATAGACAGTAGAAGAAAGCACACGCAGCCATTGTCTGGTTGGGCCATAGACATATACAGACGTGGACAAAATTGTTGGTACCCTTCCGTTAAAGAAAGAAAAACCCACAATGGTCAATGGAATAACTTGAAACTGACAAAAGTAACAATAAATTAAAATGTACTGAAAATGTACTAAAGAAAATCAGACATTGCTTTTGAATTGTGGTTCAATAGAATACTTACAAAATGAAAACTAATGAAACTGGCCTGGACAAAAATGATGGTACCCTTAACTTAATATTTTGTTGCACAACCTTTTGAGGCAATCACTGCAATCCCTATGGTAAAATTCTTTTCAATCTTTTCAATCATTTTTGTCCAGGCCAGTTTCATTTTAATTTTTTTTACTATTATTCGGTTGAACCACAATTCAAAAGCAATGTCTGATATTGATTAGTACATTTTCAGTACATTTTAATTTATTATTACTTTTGTTAGTTTCAAGTTATTTCATTGACCATTGTGGGTTTTCTTTCTTTCATTTTCAACGGAAGGGTACCAACAAGTTTGTCCAGGTCTGTATGTGTCTATGGGTTGGGCAACCTTGGAGACAGGACTGTAAACGGTGTGTTTTTTCGTCTCTAAGTCTCTAAGAATCGGCACCTTATTTTTAACTAAATTAATTGTGCCGTTCACAGACACCAGAATGAACCCGTTCATCAGGGAGTAATACAGAACGTTCAGTTCACCTTCACCAAAATTATGAACGAGTTCATGAACTTTAGTTTTAGATGATGGTGAAGATGATGATAATGAGGAAGATGATGAGGATGATGGTGATGATGATGATGATGATGGTGGTGATGATGATGAAGGTGATGATGATGATGATGGTGGTGATGATGGTGATGATGATGATGATAATGGTGATGATGATGATGATGGTGATGATGAAGATGGTGATGATGATGATGGTATTGATGATGATGATGATGATGATGATGATGGTGGTGATGATGATGATGATGATGATGATGACGCTGGTGGTTGCTATGATAATGATGGTTGCTGTGATGATGATGATGATGATAGTGATGGTGATGAAGGTGATGATGATAATGAAGGTGATGATGATGGTGATGATGTTTGGTGATGAAGGTGGTGATGATGATGATGATGATGATGATGAAGGTGATGATGATGATGTGATGAAGGTGATGATGATGATGATAATGATGAGGATGATGATGATGATGATGATGATGGTGATGATGATGATGGTGATGGTGATGAGGATGATGATGATGATGAGGATGATGATGATGGTATTGATGATGGTGATGAGGATGGTGATGATGATGAGGATGATGATGGTGATGATGATGATGATGGTGATGAGGATGATGATGATGAGGATGATGAGGATGATGATGATGGTATTGATGATGGTGATGATGATGATGGTGATGATGAAGGTGATGATGATGGTGATGATGATGATGATGATGAAGGTGATGTGTTCCATCCTTCTCTGTCCTCCAGGGTCTGGTTACGGTGCGACTCCAAATTTTGGCGGAGACTTCCACGCGGGGACGGGCAAAGAGTCACGCGCACAGACACTGCAGAATGGTAACACACACACACACACACACACACACAGACACACACACACCACTCTCACTCACTCACACACACACACACACACACCTCTCTCTCACACACACCACACACACCACACCACACACACACACACACACACACACACACACCACTCTCTCACACACACCACTCCACACAAAGCACCACACACACTGCACCACACACACCGCACCACACTCACACACCGCACCACACACACACACCGCACCACACACACACATTACACACAAACCCACTGCCTACACACATAGATACACACTCTCCATCTCGGGCATAATCTAAACACTCACACGTGTGGAAGAAGCACTCATGTCACTGGCTAAAATAAGGGTTCAGGGGTAAAGGCTGGTGCTGTTGGGGTCAGGGTTCAGAAGAGTTCATATGAGACACTCCGTCACAAGACAGACCTTACACTCCGTCACAACATCCCACACTGTCACAACAGCTAACAGTGACTGCTGATGAAGTGTGTGGGTTTGTGTGTGTGTGTGTGTGTGTGTGTAAACTGGTGGTGTAGTGTGTGTGTGTGTGTGTGTGTGTGTGTGTGTGTGTGTGTGTGTGTGAGAGTGTGTGTGTGTGTATGTGTGTGTGTGTGTGTGTGTGGT
>NC_137911.1:31991278-31993778 GCF_963457725.1 Sprattus sprattus | reverse complement strand
AACAAACACACACTCACAGACACACACACACACATACACAGACAGACTTTCTCATAAACACACAGACACACACAGACATACACAGACACTTACACACACACACACAGACACACACCTGGACCTGATCTGAGGAGGACTTCAGTCTGATATGAAACCTGTGTGTTTGTGTTTGTGTGTTTGTGTGTGTGTGTGTGTGTGTGTGTGTGTGTGTGTGAGGACTTCAGTCTGATATTAAACCTGAACACTGGAGGAACTCTGGCTGTAGGCTAAACTTTACACAGTTTTTTTTTCAGAAAGACTCACAGCTGAAGAGAGAGGGCTACATTTAAAAACTAAAACTCTTTAGGGTGTGAACCCGGAGACGTCCCCGTGAGCCGGTAGTTGTGGGTTATTAGCTCGCTCTGCTCTGTGATTAGCGCGCTGTCTTACCTCAGGAGGATGAGGAACGCGCCCGCCTCCACATCTGGGATTCGGATCTCGGACTCGGTCTCCGCGAGATCGCCGTAGAACATGGCGCAGAACACGGAGCTCCCGACGGCCAGGACGTACTGTGGAGACACGAGACACGGGCGCGTTAGATGGCTTGCGCTGGGACCACACACACACGCACTCAAGGCAACACTCTACCGGCAGGACTGTCAGGACATGGGGCATGTGTGTGTGTGTGTGTGTGTGTTTGCGACGTAAGATACGAAACGGAGTGCACCCTCACCTTGTGTGCCGGAATTCGGCGCGTGTCTCCCGGTGGACCGACAATAAAATGGACGTCTGCCATCACTTCATTATTGAACATTGAGGCATTTCTGTAAAAGGGAAGAAGACGGGAGAGGGTTAGAGCCAGCGGATGTTATTCTTGACTCTTCAATTCTGCTCCTCGACAACAGAAACACACACACACACACACACACACACACACACACACACACACACACACACACACATATGTTCTCTGAGGCAGTGAGCTTACCTCTCCCGTAGTGTCGGTTGAGCCTCTCTCGAGCTGGGCTCCTCCGTGTTGTTGTTGAGGATGTTCTGCTGGCTGGTGGGTGACGCGGCTGTGGGTGACGCGGCGGTGCTGAGCGTCTGCGTGCCCGACCCGAAGCTCTCCTCCTCGGCGGGGCTGACCGCGGTGTTCCCCCCTCCGTGCTGGAGGTTGGCGTGACTCTTCGCTGAGAACAGCTCTGCTGCCATCTTCTTCTTCAGCGACAGAGTTAAAATCTCATAGCATACCGGCAGCTTCCCCGCCTGTTTCCCTGTTGCCCTTTTCGACTTTTTCAGCGTTTCTGGAAGTAAGAGGAGAAACGTTAAGCACCTCGGAACTCGACCGTGTTTGAGCAGCCGGCATCCCGTAGCGTCCGGCATCGGATTGTTGAAAATTAACTATTCTCGTTTCTAACGGTAAAATAAGGAAATGACCCCAATCGGTTAAAAAAAACTGTGATTGAGTGGATGACGTGGTCATGGACGACAGCACAAGCTCATGATGTGTGAAGTGAAATCTAACAACACTGAAGCAACTTGGGGAGCAGCATGAGTGTGTGTGTGTGTGTGTGTGTGTGAAGTGAAATCTACCGACCCTGAAGGAACTTGAGGAGCAGCATGAACATCTCTCCGTCAGGCGGAATGATCCCAACTTGAAGTGGACTCTTCCCCCGCGGTCTCATCACATCGCCTTACGGTGTGTGTGTGTGTGTGTGTGTGTGTGTGTGTGTGTGTGTTTCCCAGGCAGAGCTCCTTCACAGCGGTTAGTAATCCCTTTAGAAACGGTAATGATAAATCCAGAAAACTGCCAGGTTGCAGTCTAGTCCAGGTTTGCGCCTCGAGCTTCGGCAGTGGTTCACTGTGTAGCCGAAGTATCCAACCGCTGTCCTCGCGATCGCGAACGAAAATGAAGACTGAAAAAATCTGCCGAGTGCGATGTTTACTGCTCGCTGTGTGTGTGTGTGTGTGTGTGCTGAGTGTACTGCTCGCGGCTTCTGACTGGTCCCCGTCTGCCCGCCAATCAGCTCGTGTTCCCGTTAGACGTAAACAGTCCGTTTCTCCTCCTCTTCCACCTCCTGCCTCCTCCTCCCGATTTCACTGCCACAGGCTAGGAAAGGCTGCCGGTTAGTGACGGCATAGGTTCTTAAGGAGAGAGAGTGTGTGTGTGTGTGTGTGTGTGTGTGTGTGTGCCGGTTAGTGATGGCATGGGCTCTGAAGGAGAGAGAGTGTGTGTGTGTGTGTGTGTGTGCCGGTTAGTGATGGCATGGGCTCTGAAGGAGAGTGTGTGTGTGTGTGTGTTTGTGTGCCGGTTAGTGATGGCATGGGCTCTGAAGGAGAGTGTGTGTGTGCCGCTTAGTGATTGCATGGGCTCTGAAGAAGACCATGGAACATCTGCAGTGCATAATGTGTAATTTTCTCATCCGAGCGTTACAGTTTATTATTTGGTTTTTAACATTCCTTTAGATATGTGATCATTTTTCAGCTTCACACAGCCCACAGCAAACTCAAGTGCCAGAAG
>NC_137911.1:31973778-31978778 GCF_963457725.1 Sprattus sprattus | reverse complement strand
ACTGGCCCTGGACGAGGTGAGGACGATCACACACTCACACACACTTACACACACACACACACACACACACACACACACACACACTCCACCAGGAGGACGGTTACCAGGCAACCCAAAAAGAAATCCTGTTTTCAGTTTTTTGGAATTCCAAAGCAAACTCACAAGACTGCACAACAGCTGTGGGTGTGTCATTCCCTCACACACACGTGATGCGTGATAGAGTACGTGTGTGTGTGTGTGTGTGTGTGTGTGTGTGTGTGTGTGTGTGTGTGTGTGTGTGTGTGTGTGAGTGTGTGTGAGTGTGAGTGTGAGTGTGAGAGAGTGTGTGTGTGTGTGTGTGTGTGTGTGTGAGTGAGAGTGTGTTCATATAGTCTGTAAGTGACTCTCTTGCCCCTGCCCAGTTGGTGCCCGGTGGTGTGCTGCCCGTGGGGGTTCCCGTGGCGATGCCCACTCCTGTGGTGGTGGTGGAGAGCGGGCCGGTGGCGTACGGTGAAGACCCTGATGAGGAGGAGGATGAGGAGGAAGATCAGCACTGTGTCAGCGCCATGGAGATGCTGGGAGGCAGCGGTCAGTCGCCACGACAACATGATATCACTATGGCAACATTACTATTCATAATTATCATTATTATTATTAACACTAATAACCATTATATCACTATGGCAACATTACTATTCATTATTATCATTATTATTAGTAAGTAAGTAAGTAAGTAAGACTTTATTTATATAGCACATTTCGTACAGGAGTTGCAATTCAAAGTGCTTTACATAAAATCAATAAGAGCAAGCAGCAGGAGCAATAAAATATTGGTCAACATCGTATCAGAACCTGATGTTCCGATAGGCTTAAAATATTAAAATCATAATAAGAGTAATAAAACCCTTCTGCCTGGTATTTAGCGCAGTCGAAACCATAGTGCTGCTCCATAGATTCCGACCTACCCTATTAAATATTTTCCCTAGCTATGTTTCCCCGGCCAAAGGCCACCCTTCCTTCTATACCCTTCCTTCAGAGGCCTCTTCGTCTTCTTCCACCGAACGCACTTCAGGGCTTCGGGAGAGACACTAGCTCTCTTTTACAGGCTTAAGGAAGGTGACTGCACCTAGGGGACTAGAACATTTGTTATGGAAATATCTCTGAGAATAATATGTGATATATTGAGCCACAATATGGTTTCCGACAGTGCCATGGTACCCTCAAAACAGTTTTACAGAGAAATAGTAAAAGTAATACAAGTCATAGTAATACTAATAACCATTATATCACTATGGCAACATTACTATTCATTATTATCATTATTATTATTAACACTAATAACCATTATATCAGTATTGGTAACATCACTTTTCAGAATTATTATTATTATTAATTCTTATTATACTATCACTATGACTAACTACTATTACATCATAATAATAAGTATTATAGTGCTAGTATTTATAATTACTACATGGTTTTATTAACTGTTCTTAACACATAATATAAATAAATATATATGACATTTATAACTGTTCTTCACATAATATAAATTACTATTATGGGACATTTATAACTGGTGCTATACTTGATGTATAACTGTTTATAACTGTTTTTATCATGACTTGTTTTGAATAACTGCTCTCTCTCCATCTCTCTATTTCTCTCCATTTCTCTCCATTTCTCTCCGTCTCTCTTTCTCTATCTCTCTCTCTGTCTCTCTCTTTCATCATCCATCTCTCTCTCTCTTTCTGTCTGTCTGTATCCCTCTGTACAGGATATGGCTGTGATGACGATGATGAAGGCTATTAGGAGCGGTGTGTGTGCTTTAGGACTGAACTGTGTGTGTACACACACACACACACACACACATCATTCCACTGCTACCTGAAGACAGTAGGAGAGGAGGGTGAAGATGACGATGATGATGATGATGAAGGGTTGATGTTATGTCACTGAACGAGTGAGGATATCCAAAAAGGGGACTCATATTTTCTGCGTGTGTGTGTGTGTGTATGTGTGCGTGCATGGTGCGTTTGCGTGTGAGCTTTGATACACACAACCTACTAAAGAGACACTCACTTAGATGGACTTGGACAGTGTTGGGACACACTCTTACAAACACACACACACACACACACACACACACACACACACACACACACACACACTTGCCTTACACACAACTCAACTCCTCTCGTTCTTATGATTCTCACACACTCAGGGAGGACCAATCAAGTCATCTCTTCCACAAGGTTAAGGGATGTGTGTGTGTGTGTGTGTGTGTGTGTGTGTGTGTGTGTGTGTGTGTTGCAGGAGTGTGTGTGGCTCAGTTAACAGTATTACAGCCTAATGATGACGTACAATATTCCTGTGCTTATTCCTTCAGCTTTCAGTATCAACTACCCAATCAAGCTCTAGCTTAAACCCCTAGCCAATGAAGTGCTTGAATCTTAAATCATAACCACAACCACATACAAGCTGAAATATTATGGCCCATCCTGTCACTTTAACTTGTGTGCGATTGTGCGTGCATGGGGGAGTGAGTGTGTGTGTGCGTGTGTGTGTGTGTGTGTGTGTGTGTGTGAGTGTATCTATCCAAAAACCTCCCGTTGCCTTTTTCTTCTGAACCAAAGCATGGCCTGAAGTCTGCCTCTACCTATTGTGTGTTGTGTGTGTGTGTGTGTGTGTGTGTGTGTGTGTGTGTGTGTGTGTGTGTGTGTGTGTGAGTGTGTGTGTGAGTGTATCTGAAGTCTGCCTCTACCTCTTGTGTTGTGTGATGTGCTTCCGGCTGAAAGGTCAGTGGCCTCCGTTAGGATCTTATTGTGATTTATTATTATTTGTATTATTGTAATTTAGTTTTCATCAGGCGTCCTGTGGAGCGACACGATATTAATTTATTAAATGGACTCTTTGTTGCTATGTGTTGGGGTGATGTTTACATGTTTACATGTTTACATGGCTGTGCAGGATAATACAAATAAAGAGCTCTGTATGACAGAAGAAACATTCCAGAGGCTTCCTGTGTCTGTGTGTCTGTGTGTGTGTGTGTGTGTGTGTGTGTGTGTGTGTGTTTGCGTGTCTGTCTGTCTGTGAGAAAGAATGATGTCTGGTGGAAAGAGGGATGTATGGTGGAGAGAGAGGGAGATATGTATGAGAGAGAGAGAGAGAGAGATATGAATGAGAAAGAGAGAGATATGTATGAGAGACAGAGAGAGAGAGAGAGATCATAAAAACATTACTGTTGACCATCTGTATGACAATGTGCACACCCGCCTAGAAGGAGAGAAGCTAGGGGTAGTGCCTTAATGGACAGAGCTCAGTTCAGGCACATAGGCCTCCTTATGCTGCTGCTGTACCTAATAGAGATACACATCTGTCTCAGATTAGGTCAATGCTGCAACTTATATGTTCTAGTCTCTTAAACTAGCCATGAAAAAAAACTTTTATACTTACTTTTACTTTTATTGGTAACCCGTTACTTTACTAATGTTCAAACTTGGGTTATTAAGTTTAATTATATTGTAGAGAGTAGAGAAACTTCATTAACTCTGGCAAACAATTTGTTGTAATGACATGTTTCAAAATTACCTGCTATAATGTTCAGGTAATACATTCTTCCTCATTTGGAGATAAGACTCCGCAATGTTGATTTTGTAGATATTGTAAATAAATCTGACATATTGATAGCACTAGAAACATGGAATAAAAATGGACGGGAACACTATTCCAGACCTAATTACAGTGAGATATATATATATACCCCCTATTAATCACACCCATTTTAAATGTGGCAGGAGCTCAGAAGGAATTATAGTTTGGTTCAGAGAATCTTTCAACAAGTATATTCACATTGGGAGGAAGGGACCATCACATATATGGACCAAGGTAACCTGTGGAGACAAACATAATCCTAATAACTATAGAGGCATCTATGGAATTTATGGAAATGATTCTGTGGCATCCTGAACAACAGAATAACACAATGTATCCAGAAAAAATATATCATAAATTCATCCCAGAACAACTGACCATATATACACATTGCATACACTCATAGGGGAACACTTACAAAATGTTAAAAAAAGGTAAAATATTTGTCTTTCATAGACTTAGCAAATAGCAAAGCTTTGGTTGAAATTGTTTGATAGTAGAATTGGAGGCAAAACGTTAAAGACATGTATGAAAATAATAAATGCTGTGTAAAAATGAACAACAGAATAAAGATTATTTAGACAGAATGTGTGTGTGAGGAAAAAGGTCAGACAGCATATGCAAATCCACCCAGAGAGACACACACACACACACACACACACACACACACACACAGCCCCATGAGTGTGTGTGAGATGCTGGCCTTCTCTTGTCTGCCTCCGCCTCTCCTCAGCTCCCTTTCATCTTCTCTCTTCCTTTATCCACACACACACACACACACACACACACACACACACACACACACTGGCTGTGTTTCCTAGATCTCTCGTTCTCTCCTGTGCGTGTGTGCGTGCGTGTCTGTGTGTGTGTGTGTATGTGTGTGTGTGTGTGTGTGTGTTGCTCCCTCCCTTGTCAGTTTCCCACATCAGCACTTTCCCAGTTCATCTCCAGGACTCGCCAGAGGGGATTTCTCACTGTTTTCCCTCCATCTTAATCTTTCTCACACACACACACACACACACACACACACACACACACACACATTCTCTCTCTCATACACACACACACGCACACTCTTTATTTCTCTCATACATACACACACACACACACTCATTCTCTCTCTGACGCACACACACACACACAGACTCATTCTCTCTCTGACGCACACACACACATACACTCATCCTCTCTCTCTTACACACAAGAAAACACACACACCCATTCTCTTTCTCCTGCACGCACACATTCTCTCTCTCACACACACACACACACACACACACACACTCTCTCTCTCTCTCTCTCTCTCTCACACACACCACACACACTCATTCTTTCTCTTTTTCTCTTGCTCATTCAACCCCCCTCTC
>NC_137911.1:31956278-31961278 GCF_963457725.1 Sprattus sprattus | reverse complement strand
CTGCCCAGATGTCAGCCTTACGTGAAGAACGCTCTTGCTAAGCATTCAACGGTGTTTTCGCGGAATCCTTGGAACAACGCGTCACGTAGGTTCAATGGATATCCGTCTGTCCTTTCTTTGCAGCCCGTCGGCTGAACTCGCGGAGGCCTTGCTGGAGGTCCGCTGATTTAGAAGGATGTAAAGTTCTGTCGACTTGGAGAAACGAATAAGGGAAGCCGGTCGCCTTATCCTACTCAGAACACTGCTGGGCTGCAGTAATATACTACCGGTATAACTTGGTTGCAACTAGACGCGTCAAAGTATTTTCTTAACTTCGGCCAAAAGTTCAATACGACCGTCGTGCGTTGTCCTTTGTTCTGCAGAGAGGGTATCTCTTAATTGAACGATGTTCACGCGTGTGAAACCGACCGCCAGAGAGAAAGATTTGGGGGGTTATCACTGTTTTAAGGGCAAAATGCGTCACCCTTTTTATGACTTTGATGTGACCAATTGCGAGGTCACTGACTGTTGATAAGGATTGAAATTTGATAAGGGAATTGTGGGTAATGGAGTCTATGGTGTCTCATTCACTTACATCCCCCCTTTTGGTCTCAGGGCTGGGATTGCTTCGTAGTCCATGAGAGCAACAGAAAGCTGTGTAGTCCATAAATCCATAGTCCAACAATGTCTCTTAATCCTGCTGACACAAATAGTTCGTAAAAAGGCTTTTGACATCTGGGCATCATAAAGGCTTTTGAACATCTGGGCAGATGGCATTTCTATACCTTAGTTCTAGCAACAAACATTCAAACAACATTCAAACACTCCAAACTTAAAACAGACAGAATATTCATGGAAAGGAAGGAAGGGGTGTTAGCATTGAGGGTTAACAAGCCTATTCCTTGAGAAATTTAGTGGCAGCTTTGGTGTGAGGGAGGTCTGAACACCGCTGCGCTGAAAACTCTTGAGAATATTTACTGTGGTGTTATGTTTTACGTGTGCTGTTGTATTTGTTTGTGTAGCGTGTATGCAATGCCTATGGGGTTAGCGTGGCATGCAAGGTTAGTGAGTGGAGTTAGAGAGTTAGTGTCTATCCACCCCCCTTTGGCGTGGAGACGGCTCAAAGGGTAACAAAGCTAGCAGAGCTTTCCTGTGAATATCCAGTACGGGCATTAGCCTTTTTCAGCTGTCGCTGGATTTCATTTTCGACCTAGGATATGGCTCACATGGTGAGGAGTCTATGTCATCTTCTGATGAAACTGAACTTCTGGATGGACAGCGAGAGCATAGATAACCATATCTTTCCTGGTGGGCCGGCACTGCAGACCTTTATGTTTCGCAGTGTCTCATGTGGTTGACGTAAAAGGGGCCTCTGTGGGTCTATTACACCCACATTGGATTCAACATATGAATGTTGAATATTAGCCATAGTAGGGACATGGATCTCAGGAGGGCTAAGCTGCTCCTAGTGGCAACCGATCCTGTCACACTTAACCTGTTGGCCTCCTGCTAGATAAACAGGGTTTTGAAAGATGAGCTGCTCGTGATGGCAGTCAATGAGAGGAGCCAACACCCAAAAACTGTGAGAAAGACGCCCTATGTGTGTTAGGTCTAACCACCAGAGGGGCTCAGGTCCTCGGTGGGTGTTTACGCCTTCTTTGGGTTTCTCCCCCCTTCTCACAAGGTAAACCCTTGGCGGGGGACGAGGGATCACTATTTAAACTATCAGGACCTCTTTAAGAGAATCAGTGTCCGACCAAATCTGACTCCCTGATTCAGATTGTCCTGACTCTGTTTCCATATCCCTATTACCATGCTGAGGTCCATGGTTGAACTGATCATGGGGCCTTTGAGGGAAATGATCTCTGTTAAAATTGTGAGGGTAACGGCCCTGCTGGCGGTTACCCTTCCCTTGGTAGGGCTGTTTCCTGCGTTGATATTGACCATTGCCTCGCCAGCTCTTCCACCCACCCTGGTGGTGGTTCTGTGGAGAGCGGTTTTGGGTGGCACCTCTATGGGTTGGCCACTCCACCGGCACTTCACAGCCTTCCGAGTCAAACGGATCACCAGCTGTGGATTGTACATTGAGCACTCTAGGCTCCTCATCCGGCTGGTCAACCGGGCGCACAACTGTTTCCCATGTCCTTTGTGCTTTTTTCCTAATCTGACGCATTTTGGTTTTACCCTGTTGGCACATCAGTGCAACATGCGTGCGCACACAAGGGTGGAGGTTGTGTATAAATAGGGACCTGAAGGCCCTATGCTCTTCCAGGCCTGGGGCGCTACTGCCTTGGAAGAACGCGTGTTTTAAACGCGCATAATATTCACGTGGGGGTTCTGTCCTTCCCTGCCTGATCTGGATGGCGCTAGTGGTGGCCAATGTCTCAGCGGGGGAATTACCTCTCCGTGTTTTCCTTGACCTGGGGCGGTCACTTTCTGAGCTACCAGATGAAAAGTTCCTTAGGGGAGAGCTGCTCTCATCATAGCTATCAGAGGAAAAGGACGAGGACGAGGAAGAGGGTTCACGGTAAGTAGGTTTAGCTACTGCATGCCTTTTCCTCTTTCTCTCCTTCTTAGCAGTCTGAGGCTTTATGAGCCTTTCAGGTGCTGGTGGGCATGACCTGGCTCCACCAGGGTTGTGAGAGGGGGCTACAGCATGGCGCTCAGGTTTGTCTAGGAAGAGTGAGGTGTGCAGGCAATCTGAGGTATCTGCTTCTGACTCTACTCCTCTCCTAGTTACTGGCTCTACTTCTGCCTCTGTCTCTCTGGGGGATGCTTTAAGCTTTGCTTGGGCCCTGGCGCTTGTTTCGCGGCTCTCCTTCGGGGCCTGGTCATAAACGGCTACTCTGGACCGTTCAGTGTCGAGCATGTTAACGCAATTTACAAGGGTCTCCATAGTGAGTTGGAGCTCCTCATGCAGTTCATCGTTGCGTGTGTCTAGTTTGTCACAACTAGAATACAGTTTCATGTTCTCCTTGCGGAGAATCTCTATCTCCAGGCGGGTGCTCTGGTGATGAAACAGGAACAATTTACCTACCACTCCTTTACTGGTGGAGACTTTACGGTAGGGATTATGAACATGCCTGATTAAGTCGCCTATCTTGGACTGACACTCATCTAGGTTCATCTGTTCAAGTGCCTCCCTTTCATCAGGGGAGGTTTTGAGGAGGTCTGCCACAAATTTAAAAAGTTGGGCTGACTCCACAGGAGGGAGGTAACTCTCAGCTCCTGGCGTGTGTGGGGTTTTCGGGCTCATCCTGTCTGCCTAGTCTGGGCACGGAACTACGCCTGGCAAGCTAGTGACGTGATCACTGATGCTTAATTTAACCCTTTTAATGCAAGCTAATGCAAGTAGTCACAACGCAAACTACAACAATGTTATGCTTAATAACAAAACAAGGAGATGCACAGGTACTCAAACCTGTGACTTACACTCACGGCTAGGTAACTACCGTGTTGTTTTTACAGTTCTAAAATGCTAGTTACTCTCTTGTTACAACTATTACAACTGATTGTACAGGTTGCTATGGTAACAAATGGTACTTGTGTGTCCAATGGGTTGCTGGTATCACAAGTATGGACTCCCACTAATTATATTTACAGTGTGGCTGCAACAGGGACTGTTAGATAATTAGTATGTATTAAACAGTTAGTAGACGACACTTAAAATTATTCAAAACCACATTTGATATATGCCTTAGAAGTTTCAATGGACCTGGTAAGGTCCTGGAGTTACTCAGGGGGTTGGATTCTTATTTGTTATTGTAACAATATCACTGAAGCCAACAATACCAATCCTCACACGGGGCACCATATTATGTAGGTAAAACCGTGGTTGTTACATTAGTTTAATTAAATCAGTCTCATAAAATTTAATAATCATTAAATTTAGTATTTAATATTTTATAATTAAATTACTAAAATAATGGAAAGCTCTAGTTGTACCACTATGCTACAGTCTAAGTATGGTATCACAATACTATCATACTACAATATCACTACAAAGTCTATAACACTTCATGGAACAACCAGAGAAGTGAAGGCATTTGGAATTCTTGGTTGGCGGAAAATGGCTTTCAGTGGAATATTGGAACAACAACAGACAAGACAATTGTTTAAGTCTAAATAAACAATTTATTAAAGGTAACAGATAGTAATTAATGGCTAATACTAATCACATAAACAACTGAGTATAACACTGAAACAAGGCACAAAGTGCAGTTGGGATTTCAGAGGAGGGGGCATGAGAGCCTGCCCGTCCATGTGTGTGTGTGTGTGTGCGTGCGTGCGTGCGCAGGTATGCCAATATAAATTGGAGGATGGGCACAACTTTAAATGAGTAGGTTACAACAGACAAAGGATTCTTATCTCAAGGATAGAATCGGCCCTCAATTCAATACAATATATTTCAGCAGCACTGAACTAGCGATGTGGACGTGTTTGTTCAGATGGTGATTGAGGGAGTTAGGGAGACAGAGAGAAAAGGTGCCTGCACGTTTCTAACAAGTTAGCAAAAGTAAAACAAACGCAAGATATAGCACGGTTACGAACCATGCACTGTGAATTACAAAGTAAGCATTTAAATCATGAATGAAATAAAACAACAATACTTTCACACATATATTAACACACATATAAGACTAATCTCTGCCCAGATGTCAGCCTTACGTGAAGAACGCTCTTGCTAAGCATTCAACGGTGTTTTCGCGGAATCCTTGGAACAACGCGTCACGTAGGTTCAATGGATATCCGTCTGTCCTTTCTTTGCAGCCCGTCGGCTGAACTCGCGGAGGCCTTGCTGGAGGTCCGCTGATTTAGAAGGATGTAAAGTTCTGTCGACTTGGAGAAACGAATAAGGGAAGCCGGTCGCCTTATCCTACTCAGAACACTGCTGGGCTGCAGTAATATACTACCGGTATAACTTGGTTGCAACTAGACGCGTCAAAGTATTTTCTTAACTTCGGCCAAAAGTTCAATACGACCGTCGTGCGTTGTCCTTTGTTCTGCAGAGAGGGTATCTC
>NC_137911.1:31833778-31918778 GCF_963457725.1 Sprattus sprattus | reverse complement strand
CCCTCTTCGCTGTGTTTATGTGTCAACGGTAATTTTGCATTTTGAGGGGAAAACCCAAGAAAACACTAAAAACTGAGAAAAAAACACTAAACACTGAGAACCCCTTGTGTACATAGTATATGTAAATAGTGGACAGTGGAGTTGTTGTGTTTATTTTAAATCAGTAATTTAAATGTTCCAGTTTTCCTTTAGATGTTCTCCAGGGAACCCTGACTAGCGTAAGACTCTTAATTGAGGTGTCGTTAATTGAAGTAGGTTTCTGTAGTGGGAATGTTTGTTCGACAGGTTTTCTGTTTATTAAAGTTTTTCAATGCAAAGCTGCTGTGGTGTTTGAGAGTGTGTTTGAATGAATGTAGACTACACATGGTCACAGCAACAGAGCACACACACACATCCACACACACTTCTGTAATAACAGTGAAGGGGTAATGACAGACTTGCTGGGTGTCCTGGGTGCTTGTATAATGGACGTCTCCATGCCTCACACACACACACACACACACACACATACACACACATACACACACACACACACACACACACACTCACACTCTCTCACATACACACACACACACACACACACACACACATTATTAGACACATCTGTACTTTTACTTTCATTTATCCAAACACAGCACTGGAACACAAGATGTTATACATAAAAGATATATATTCCACATCCCCAGGTTAAATGGCTGACTTCTTCTCCTCATTGGTTTGGTCTGGATTTATGTTGTGTGTCTTACTGTCCTCTGTTGGTGACATTGTGCACTGACTGAGTAAAGAGAGCTGCTGTGCCTCAGCATAGATATCTTTATAAAGGCTAGATATCCTGCCTGCGTTTCTGGCCGACGGAGTCGAATGTCCGCACATTTCGGCCATTTTGAGGACGGTAT
The DNA here is from genome assembly GCF_963457725.1 of Sprattus sprattus. Taxonomy (NCBI): domain Eukaryota; kingdom Metazoa; phylum Chordata; class Actinopteri; order Clupeiformes; family Clupeidae; genus Sprattus; species Sprattus sprattus. The sequence goes on along the minus strand of NC_137911.1, from coordinate 31,917,882 downwards.
AGCTCACTCCCCCTTAACATTGTGTTGGTAGTGGTACTTTTTAAATAACCAGAACTTGCTCAATTTTCAAGCGATTTTCAAACGGGTTGGTTTGTTATAAACGTAAGATATTTCTTATGGCACTACATACTTATGAAGAATTATAAACATGGGTTTTCATATGAAAATAACATTGACGGGTCTCGTTTCAAGGGAGCGTTCAATGGAGCAGGCTGCACAAAATTATGGCATCTTCATTGGTAATAAAGTCAGCAATTTCCTGTCGAAATCATAATGTAAGATGTTTAACAAACCAACCCGATTGGAAATCATGTGCAACTTCAGTTTTATTATCTGCAACTTAAGTTATATTGAAAAGAAAGAACAATTATGCCTCGCCAATTGATGTAAAATGACTGATGCACAATAGCCGTGATACACAATTAAGCTGCACATTTCAACATGTTCAAGCATCCAGAATTATTACCAAGGTAATGACGATTGTAAATCAAGTCATTTGTAAATCCGTCAAAAATGTCCACGAGATAAGAGTGTAAACGATTGTGAAGATCACTGACGTTACCTAACGTACCACTGATCCCTCCCGGAAAGCTATACCGTCCTAAAAATGGCCTCCTGTGCGGACATTCAAGAGTCCGTCATAATCCATCTAGCCTTTATCTAAGATATCTATGTGCCTCAGTACCCAGGAAACCCGCCCACAGAGAGCTACACGCCCCCTGATAGGTCAGGCTCAGTACTACAGCAACACTGCAGGCATCCATCTGCTCAACACTCACTGGCTTTCCAATGTGTCAATCAAGACGTGTTAATGAATTAACTAACTGACCGTAGAAGAGTAGCCGTTAGCCATAGCATACATGTGGTGAGTGAGTTTTAGTGGTTGAACTCTATGGTACAGTTCAGTCATAACGTACATCACTGCACATACAGATTATTAGTGGTTAAACTCTATGGTACAGTTCAGTCACTACCGTACACCACTGCACACACAGATTATTAGATGATGCAGTTTTATTAAAGCATGTGATCCTCAATAACACAGGTCTTAATACATGATATAGCATCAGACATAACATACATCAAGTCAAATTTTAAAATAAACACAAAAGTCAACAACATAAGCCACAGGCGACTCATTGATAAATAAAAGGGGAAATGACCCTGAATGGCTATAAAAATAAATACATTAGTGGGCAGAGGGTTTCTACCATTAGACAGCCTGCAGTTTCAGTACACTTCAGTATAATATATTTTAGTTTTTAGTAAATTGATATTATATCATTTATGTATATTAATTGAGTAACTAATCATAGCACATTTACAAGGACAACAGCATATCATCATGACCAGCTATTGATGTGGTTTCAATAACATGATTATCTGTTTAATAATCAATTTGTTCCTTGGCTAACAGCAGTGTTGAAGAGTTGGGACGTGGGTGAGATATTGCCTTTGATCCATAGCTGTGACATAGCAGATCGGTTACCTAGAGACACTAAATGTCAACAGACCGAACAGATACGCGTAGCTGGGGCATTCTATCCCACATCTGTGCAGAGAAACAGAGAGAAACAGAGAGGGCTAGTTAGCATCTGTACATAGAAACAGAGAGAGGGAGCTAGTTAGCATCTGTACATAGAAACAGAGAGAGAAACAGAGAGGGCTAGTTAGCATCTGTACATAGAAACAGAGAGAGAAACAGAGAGGGCTATTTAGCATCTGTACATAGAAACAGAGAGAGGGAGCTAGTTAGCTAGAGAGGGAGCTAGTTAGCATCTGTACAGGGAAACACAGAAAGAGGGAGCTAGTTAGCTAAAGAGGGCGCTAGTTAGCATCTGTACAGAGAAACACAGAGAGGGAGCTAGTTAGCATCTGTACAGAGAAACACAGAGAGGGAGCTAGTTAGCATCTGTACAGAGAAACACAGAGAGGGAGCTAGTTAGCATCTGTACAGAGAAACACAGAGAGGGAGCTAGTTAGCATCTGTACAGATAAACACAGAGAGGGAGCTTGTTAGCTAAAGAGGGAACAATAACACTTAGTTAATAAATATTGGCCTGGCTGACTAAATAACTAAATGTAAATGGTAACTATATTAAAGTATGTGTTGTTCTGTTGCCCCAGTGTGGGGTACTTACTGGTTGGGAGCTGTGCAGGTGATGCAGAGGGATCTGTTGGGGTGCCTGGTACTGCAGGGAGGCTGGAGAAGGGCCAGTGTAGGCTGGAGGAGCGGTTCTGTATGAGGGGCCCTGCTGATGGGAAGTCCAGTGTGGGTTGGTTCTGTGTGAGGGGCCCTGCTGATGGGAAGTCCAGTGTGGGTCGGTTCTGGCCCTCATCTGGCCCGGTGTTGGTCCAGACTGGAGGCCTGGTAGACCCCGCCCCTGCTGCGTGTACAAACTCCCACTCTGATAGGCAGGGTTGGCATTCGCCCCTATGGAGAGGAATACACACACATTTACATTAATCACTGACACACACATTTACATTAATCACCCACACACACATTTACATTAAACACCCACACACACATTTACATTAATCACCCACACACACATTTACATTAATCACCCACACACACATTTACATTAATCACCCACACACACATTTACATTAATCACCCACACACACATTTACATTAATCACCCACACACACATTTACATTAATCACTGACACACACATTTACATTAATCACTGACACACACATTTACATTAATCACCCACACACACATTTACATTAATCACCCACACACACATTTACATTAATCACCCACACACACATTTACATTAATCACCCACACACACATTTACATTAATCACCCACACACACATTTACATTAATCACTGACACACACATTTACATTAATCACTGACACACACATTTACATTAATCACCCACACACACATTTACATTAATCACCCACACACACATTTACATTAATCACCCACACACACATTTACATTAATCACCCACACATACATTTACATGTGTGTGTGGGGTCCGAGCCCTGGGCTCTGTAAAGCGCCTTGAGACAATTGTATTGTTTTGCCGCTTTATGAATTAAATTAAATTGAATGTACTCCTCATAAACCTTTTCTTCATATGTATGTTTGCTTTCCTCATCGAGGCCACTCTGGATTCGGAGGATGTGTGTGTGACGTTCTGGTTTTTACCTGCTGACTGTATGTGTGATGTTCTACTCCTCACCTGCTGACGGTGTGTGTGATGTTCTAATCCTCACCTGTTGACGGTGTGTGTGATGTTCTGGTCTTTACCTGCTGACGGTGTGTGTGATGTTTGGGTCTTTACCTGCTGACTGTGTGTGTGATGTTCTGGTCTTTACCTGCTGATGGTGTGTGTAATGTTCTACTCCTCACCTGCTGATGGTGTGTGTGATGTTCTGGTCTTTACCTGCTGACGGTGTGTGTGATGTTCTGGTCTTTACCTGCTGACGGTGTGTGTGATGTTTTTCCAGAGGTTGACCACTGATAGTCATCCTGTATCCACTCTTTCTTCACCAGCTTATTCTTCATGTCAGTCTCCCTGAAATTCATCACAACATATTGAGGTTGATATCGCACACACTCACACACACACACACACACACACACACACACACACACACACACACACACACACACACACACACACACACACACACACCATATTGAGATGGTGCAGACGAGTTACCTGCTCATACACAGTGATACGCACACAAACACACACACATACACACACACACACACACACACACACACACACAGTGAAATACACACAAACACACAGTGACACGCACACACACACACACAGTGATACACACACAAACACACAGTGACACGCACACACACACACACAGTGATACACACACAAATACACAGTGACACACAAACACACAGACACACACACACACACACACACACACACACACACACACAGTAATGCACAAAAAAATACACACTGACACACACATACACAAAAACACACATACACACACACACACACACACTGCATTGGTCCTTACCGTTTGTGCTTCCTCTGCTTCAGTATGACGCAAGCAGACAGCACACCGACTGAGGCCACCAGAAGAGCAGCACACGCCCCTAGGCCGGCGTAGAACCCAACTTTGTGGATGGGGTAGTTACAGTCAGAGCCCAGGTACCAGTTCTGCTCTGTGTGTTTGCAGCTGGAGGAGGAAGAGGAGGACCAGCACTTTACTCACACACACACACTTTACTCAAACACACAAACTTTACTCTGCATAATCACTTTACTCACGCATATTCATGAACACAAACTTTACTCACGTATCCTCACAAACACACACACTTAACTCACGCATACTCACACACACACACTTAACTCACGCATACTCACACAGACACACTTTACTCATGCATACTCACAAACACAACCAGCACTTTACTCACACATCCTTATTTTATTCACACATACTCACTTTACTCACGCATACTCACTTTACTCACGCATACTCACGCATACTCACGCATACTCACGCATACTCACTTTTCTCACTTTACTCATGCATACTCACGCATACTCACGCATACTCACTTTTCTCACTTTACTCATGCATACTCACGCATACTCACGCATACTCACGCATACTCACACACTCACGCATACTGACTTTACTCACGAATACTCACGCATACTCACACACTCACACACTAACGCATACTCACACACTCACGCATACTCACTTTACTCACGCATACTCACTTTATTCACACATACTCACTTTACTCACTCATACTCACCTTACTCACGCATACTCACGCATTCTCAGGCGTACACATGCATACTCACACATACTGACTGTTTTGAGCACACACACACAGACTGGAAGGTATTGGATTAGAGACTCGATGTAACAACAACAACATTTCCATGGGGTTCTTACTAGCAGGTGGGTCCCTGTTCTAACACCCCACAGGTGCCGTCGTGGCACTCTTTGGGATCAGAATGGGCTGCTTCACACTGGCTGATGCAGGTGCTCCTCCCGTCCACCACGGCGTAGGTAAAGAACTTCTGGAACGCAGGCTTCACCCGGGACGTGCAGAAAGCTGTGAGGAGGAGAAAGCAGTGAAGATGTTTCTCTGAGCTCCACGCACTGAAACTTAGCAGATTTATTTGTTTTCGCTGTTCTCACCACTTTCATTAAATGCCTGCTGCGTCGGGGGTGTGATTTTTCCAACTTCGAATGATGGACAATCTTTAAAAGGAAGAATAAAACACCATTTTAAGCACAAAGTCAGTAAACATCGTCAAAATGTTGCAGATCTTCAGTCCTTAAATCAAACAGCTTTTGAAATCAATGTTGTTAACAAAGAGAGAATATTTCTCTCTCAAACTCACTCTCTCTGTAGTCAAATGTGAGCCTGTATTGTTAGCTGGTGTTGAATGTGAGTCACCTGTATTTTCAGATGGTGTTACATGTGAATCACCTTTATTTTCAGATGGTGTTGAACAGCTTCCCACAGCATCAAGAGTCTCTTTAACCGTTTCAAAGGTTTTTTCGAAGACCTCTTCAGAATCTTTGTCGTTGGGAACCTCCACAACGATATCATGTTGAGCATCTATAGAACTGACAAATAGAAAATATAATCAAAGCGGTGAATGTTCTGTTTTAAGTGCTACTTCATAAAGGCTGTTCTGTCAGGTATCATATTTACCTGGTCGTATCTTTTACAGAAATCCCACTAAACAAAGCCCTTCTGGTCCTGGAAGCACCACCTGTGGCAGCCCTGAAAGGGGAAATAGGCAGGATTAGCAGTTAGCAGGATTAGCAGTTTGCAGGATAAGCAGTTTGCAGGAATAGCAGTTTGCAGGATAAGCAGTTTGCAGGAATAGCAGTTAGCAGGATTAGCAGTTAGCAGGATTAGCAGTTTGCAGGATAAGCAGTTTGCAGGAATAGCAGTTTGCAGGATAAGCAGTTTGCAGGAATAGCAGTTAGCAGGATTAGCAGTTAGCAGGATTAGCAGTTAGCAGGATTAGCAGTTTGCAGGATTAGCAGTTAGCAGGATTAGCAGTTAGCAGGATTAGCAGTTTGCAGGATTATGCAGGATTAGCAGTTTGCAGGAATAGCAGTTAGCAGGATAAGCAGTTTGCAGGAATAGCAGTTAGCAGGATTAGCAGTTTGCAGGAATAGCAGTTAGCAGGATTAGCAGTTAGCAGGAATAGCAGTTAGCAGGATAAGCAGTTTGCAGGAATAGCAGTTAGCAGGATTAGCAGTTTGCAGGATTACTAGTTTGCAGGATTATATAACCAGTTTGCAGGACTGCAGGATTACCTAACCAGTTAACAGGATTATATGACCAGTTAACAGGATTATATGACCAGTTTGCAGGATTAGCTAACCAGTTTACAGCATTATATGACCAGTTTGCAGGATTAGCTAACCAGTTTGCAAGAGTACTTAACCAGTTTGCAGGATGATTTCCGAGGTTTGTTTTAGGTTAGGCTTAACCCTACTAAAAGTAGTGTCTAGTACCCCCCAGCCCCCAATTAAATGTGCTTCACTTTATGAAATATATTAGTAGACCCCTATTGATAACTTAGCCCCCCTAACATGTTTAGTGGAGTCGCTGAACTTACTTCAGAGTGATGTTCACCACTTCTTTGAAGTTTTTCACTTTGGCGGCATATATGGGTGTCATCTGAGGGAGGAGAAGTTTGATTAGAGGAGAAGAAACTGAACTGCAGAGATATCCCCACAGACAGGAAGAAAGAAGGAGGTCCATCACAGCCAGATATGGCCCGCATGTGGGCCGACTCAGGGCCAGGTCCGTCCCACAAGCTCCACGGTTATTACTAGTTCACTACGGGTCACTCACCTCGTCTATCCCACAAGCTCCTGGGTTATTACTAGTTCACTACGGGTCACTCACCTGGTCTTTGAACGTTTTTGAAAACGTCTTATATTCATTTGAAGTTTTATTTGCATATTCCGGTATGAAACTCTCTTTAACTTCAATTGTAGTCTGAACTGTCCTGTTGAGCGTCTCTGAAAGAGATGAAAACATATCAGATAAACCATCCCAGACACTCACAGAGGTGTGTCTTAATTTTCCTATATAGTTTTAGGTTACCCACACCAACCTGGAGAAATGACGCTGTCAATAACTGCACATGTGGTACCGGAGAATAGAGGAGGACACAGGCAAGATCCCTCATTTGGGGTTCCACCGTTTTCACACTGGATGGGCTTCTTTGTTGATGATGTTGTTGTTGATGTTGTGGATACTGGTGTTGTCGTTGATGTAGTTGTTGATGTCGTGACTACTGGTGCTGTTGTTGATGTAGACATTACTGTTGATGTTGCAGTTGTTGACGTAGACATTGGTGTTAATGGAGACGTTGGTGATGCTGTTGGGTCAGTGACTCCGTCAGTTGCACTGGTCACTTCAGAAGGTGATGTTGACTCAGTCGGGGGATTTGAACTTGGAGACGTTGGTGAATTTGTTGATTCAGTGACTCCGTCAGTTGCACTGGTCACTTCAGAAGTTGATGTCGAATCAGTCGTGGGATTTGAAATTGAAGACGTTGGTGAAGTTGTTGGGTCAGTGACTCCGTCAGTTGAACTTGTCACTTCAGAAGGTGATGTTGACTCAGTCGGGGGATTTGAACTTGGAGACGTTGGTGAATTTGTTGATTCAGTGACTCCGTCAGTTGCACTGGTCACTTCAGAAGTTGATGTCGAATCAGTCGTGGGATTTGAAATTGAAGACGTTGGTGAAGTTGTTGGGTCAGTGACTCCGTCAGTTGAACTTGTCACTTCAGAAGGTGATGTTGACTCAGTCGGGGGATTTGAACTTGGAGACGTTGGTGAATTTGTTGATTCAGTGACTCCGTCAGTTGCACTGGTCACTTCAGAAGTTGATGTCGAATCAGTCGTGGGATTTGAAATTGAAGACGTTGGTGAAGTTGTTGGGTCAGTGACTCCGTCAGTTGAACTTGTCACTTCAGAAGGTGATGTTGACTCAGTCGGGGGATTTGAACTTGGAGACGTTGGTGAATTTGTTGAGTGAGTTACTGTGTCAGTTGCACTGGTCACTTCAGAAGTGGATGTTGACTCAGTCGGGGGATTTGAACTTGGAGACGTTGGTGAATTTGTTGATTCAGTGACTCCGTCAGTTGCACTGGTCACTTCAGAAGTTGATGTCGAATCAGTCGTGGGATTTGAAATTGAAGACGTTGGTGAAGTTGTTGGGTCAGTGACTCCGTCAGTTGAACTTGTCACTTCAGAAGGTGATGTTGACTCAGTCGGGGGATTTGAACTTGGAGACGTTGGTGAATTTGTTGATTCAGTGACTCCGTCAGTTGCACTGGTCACTTCAGAAGTTGATGTCGAATCAGTCGTGGGATTTGAAATTGAAGACGTTGGTGAAGTTGTTGGGTCAGCGACTCCATCAGTTGAACTTGTCACTTCAGAAGGTGATGTTGACTCAGTCGGGGGACTTGAACTTGGAGACGTTGGTGAATTTGTTGAGTGAGTTACTGTGTCAGTTGCACTGGTCACTTCAGAAGTGGATGTTGACTCAGTCGGGGGATTTGAACTTGGAGACGTTGGTGAATTTGTTGATTCAGTGACTCCGTCAGTTGCACTGGTCACTTCAGAAGTTGATGTCGAATCAGTCGTGGGATTTGAAATTGAAGACGTTGGTGAAGTTGTTGGGTCAGTGACTCCGTCAGTTGAACTTGTCACTTCAGAAGGTGATGTTGACTCAGTCGGGGGATTTGAACTTGGAGACGTTGGTGAATTTGTTGATTCAGTGACTCCGTCAGTTGCACTGGTCACTTCAGAAGTTGATGTCGAATCAGTCGTGGGATTTGAAATTGAAGACGTTGGTGAAGTTGTTGGGTCAGCGACTCCATCAGTTGAACTTGTCACTTCAGAAGGTGATGTTGACTCAGTCGGGGGATTTGAACTTGGAGACGTTGGTGAATTTGTTGATTCAGTGACTCCGTCAGTTGCACTGGTCACTTCAGAAGTTGATGTCGAATCAGTCGTGGGATTTGAAATTGAAGACGTTGGTGAAGTTGTTGGGTCAGTGACTCCGTCAGTTGAACTTGTCACTTCAGAAGGTGATGTTGACTCAGTCGGGGGATTTGAACTTGGAGACGTTGGTGAATTTGTTGATTCAGTGACTCCGTCAGTTGCACTGGTCACTTCAGAAGTTGATGTCGAATCAGTCGTGGGATTTGAAATTGAAGACGTTGGTGAAGTTGTTGGGTCAGCGACTCCATCAGTTGAACTTGTCACTTCAGAAGGTGATGTTGACTCAGTCGGGGGATTTGAACTTGGAGACGTTGGTGAATTTGTTGATTCAGTGACTCCGTCAGTTGCACTGGTCACTTCAGAAGTTGATGTCGAATCAGTCGTGGGATTTGAAATTGAAGACGTTGGTGAAGTTGTTGGGTCAGTGACTCCGTCAGTTGAACTTGTCACTTCAGAAGGTGATGTTGACTCAGTCGGGGGATTTGAACTTGGAGACGTTGGTGAATTTGTTGATTCAGTGACTCCGTCAGTTGCACTGGTCACTTCAGAAGTGGATGTTGACTCAGTCGGGGGATTTGAACTTGGGGACGTTGGTGAATTTGTTGAGTGAGTTACTGTGTCAGTTGCACTGGTCACTTCAGAAGTGGATGTTGACTCAGTCGGGGGGTTTGAATTTGGAGACGTTGGTGAAAATGTCGTGTCTGTGACTTCAGCAGTTGTGCTTGTCCCTTCGGATGTGGAGGTCGAGATAGTCATGGGACTTGAACTTGTAGAAGTTGCAGAAGATGAGGTGTCTGTGACTTGAGCAGTTGTGCTTGTCCCTTCGGATGTGGAGGAGGACACAGTCGTGGGACTTGAACTTGGAGAAGTTGCTGTAGATGTTGTCTCTGTGACTTGAGCAGTTGTGCTTGTCCCTTCGGATGTGGATGTCGAGACAGTCGTGGGACTTGAACTTGGAGAAGTTGCTGAAGATGTTGTGTCTGTGACTTGAGCAGTTGTGCTTGTCCCTTCGGATGTGGATGTCGAGACAGTCGTGGAACTTGAACTTGGAGAAGCTGCTGTAGATGTTGTGTCTGTGACTTCAGCAGTTGTGCTTGTCCCTTCAGAAGTGGAAAGTAAAATTTGTGCTTGCTGAGATAATGCTTCATTTTGGATGAGAGCATTTTGGCTTTGTGGCAATTTAAGTTTAATTTCTCAAATGTATTCACCAAAGTGATCACAGCCACTTGTGTGATGTTAAATGTCTTCACATAGACATTAAACAATCCTAGGAGAAATAATGGGTAATGAACGGAGCAAGGGCTTTCTCCGATATCAATGCAATGTTAGCTAATGAGGGGTGAGAAGCCCCCCCTCCCCCTTGCTAATATTTAGTCTCCGCTGTACATGCAAAACCAAATCTGTCTTGAGGTTCAAAATATTTTCAAAGCAATTTGGTTTTGAATGTGACTAGTCGAGTTATCTTCTGTCCCGTTGTTTGAAGCATACCTTTTAGCTACGGCATTTGTCTCCCATTATTGATCAATTCATGTTTTGATTGAACGTCCAGTTATGAGAAATGTTTTAGCTTAACTATATAATCTTCAATTTTCGTAGTCAAGGTCAAATGTAAGAAGAGTAACAGTAGAACAAGAATACACCCAACCAGTGGGCTCTCGCATGCTTGCCTACTCCGTGCTTTTTCACTGTGGTTTTATGTCAGATCATGCGCTCAACCCAGTTTGTGAGGGATTGCGCAATCTGAGATAAGGCACAGCTCGTTGCTGCCTTGCCATCCCGCTGTCTCCTGTCTGTTTGAACAGGACATGCGCAAATTCTGACTGTCACACTTCTAACACATCTTTCATAGTTGTCTTTTGTGGATGGCTGTTCATCTGTCCTAAGTGAATAAATGTTTTTAAATGGTGTGCTTTGTGAGTTTTTATTACCTATTATTATTACAGCTTGTATCTTCTTTTCATTTTGAGCATTTTGTTTTGCAAGCAAAGATATTAGGCTCCCCTGACTGGCCCCCTTTGGTCTGTTAACTCTGTTAGACTAAAACTCATACTGAAACTAATTAAAAAAATAACCTCAAAGTAAGCCTTTTCAAACATTTTTAAAATAAAGTAAATTGGAAAACCCGCTTTAAAAACGATTTAAAACTAAACTGAAATTGAAAACAAAAAGTAAAAACTACATACAAATAAAAACTAGTGAAAAATGCGAAACTATAATAACCTTGGTGTGTGTCTGTGTGTGTGTGTGTGTTGGCTCGGTCTGGTGTGTGTGTGTGTGTGTGTGGGCTCGGTCTGGTGTGTGTGTGTGTGTGTGTGTGTGTGTGTGTGGGCTCGATCTGGTGTGTGTGTGTGTGTGTGTGTGGGGGGGGGGTGCTCGGTCTGGTGTGTGTGTGTGCTGTGAACCTTGTAAAAAAGGGATTAGCTGCAGAGTCTAACCTCCAAGACCAGTGTCCCTACACAACGAACACACCTGTGATTGCCCCTCCCTCCCCATTGACACTTCCTGTGGCCCATCAACATCCACGTATATAGCCTAATAAAATGTACGCAACTATGCATGATATCATTTGTATTTTAGCAACATGAAATGATTCATATGATTGAATCAGTTAAAGCAGCAACACAGAGCTCTGTTCCAAAACTAGTAAGCTAAGTACCTTAAAGGCAAAAACCTTGATGTTAAATCTGTAAGATAATACCCAGTGAACAAAGAAAGATGTATTTTTAAGATGTCTGTTAAATCGTTAATACTATACCTAGTGAACACAGAAAGATGTATTTTTAAGATGTTTGTTAAATCTTTAATACTATACCTAGTGAACACAGAAAGATGTATTTTTAAGATGTCTGTTAAATCTGTAAGATAATAGAGCCATTGTGGTCTTACCTGTGTGTAGCATCAGGCTGAGGATGACAGCTATAAGGCAGGTGAAGCTCCCAGTAGAAGCCATTTGTCCTGGACTGAAGATCTGCCTCAGAAATACCTGAGAAACGACACCCTCACTCTTAACGATGCTTTGCTGATTGAAATACCTGAGAAACGACACCCTCAGTCTTACCTGATAAATAACACCTTCACTCTAACCTGAGAAACGCCACCTTCACTATTAACGATGCTATGCTGAATGAAATACCTGAGAAGCACTCTCACTCTTACCTGATAGATAACACCTTCACCCTCACCTGAGAAACACTCTCACTCTGACCGATGCTACGCTGAATGAATGCGGGGCGAGTCTGGGACTGAGCACTGAACCCTGATGCTCTGGCATCTTAACTGCTTGCATCATCAAACATCCTGTCCTTGAGGCTATAGCAGATAAGATAATGGCGTCATCACAATAACATATCAGGCCACCCATATGTCAATAAAATCACCAAGACTCACACACAAACATACGCTCATACATACTCACACAAATCACACACACACAAACACACACACAAATCACACACACACACATTCAGACATACCGTGGAAATTGTGGCCGGTGTCTTTTATTTACTTAGGCTGCACAGCGCTCAGGCCTTTATAAGGGGCAGGCCTTTATTTCTTACTTATCTTCTGTTATAGAATTGTACTATATAAATCCAATAGTGGGCATAATTACAGTAGGCTAATATTATTCATTACATATGCGTTCCACCAGACTGCACACACACACACACACACACACACACATGTGTGAGTATCTGGTATCTGTGTGTGTGTGTGAGTGTGAGTGTGAGTGTGAGTGTGAGTGTGAGTGTCTGTGTGTGTGTGTGTGTGTGTGTGTGTGTGTGTGTGAGTGTGAGTGTGTGTGTGTGTGTGTGTGTGTGTGAGTGTCTGTGTGTGTGTGTGTGTGTGTGTGTGTGTGTGTGTGTGTGTGTGTGTGAGTGTGAGTGTGAGTGTGAGTGTGTGTGTGAGTGTGAGTGTGAGTGTGTGTGTGAGTGTGTGTGTGTGTGTGAGTGTGAGTTTGAGTGTGAGTGTGTGAGTGAATGACGTCCGTCACCATGCCAAGTCTCACAAACATGTCCGTGCTGCCGAGGAACAAAAGGGCACTCAGGCGAATGACATCACTACGGGACAGTCCGAAGAAGAGCAAGTGCTGCAGGCCGAACTCAAAAACAACATCTTGTTTTCCTTTTATGATGAGTATTCAGCCAGACTCTGAGGACTTTTAGGGAAAGATGAGCGCTTCAGACAGCTGCTTTTTGCAAAGCAAAATACAAGTTTGATTCTGGCTAGGACGATGCGTTGCATTCGACATAGCAATGCCTCCTCAGAGAGGACTTTCAGTATGGTTAAAAAAATGTTACAGAGAATAGAAAAAGATCTGAACAGCACTTTGTCTTGCAAAATAAACTATACTAAGCCTCCTTCAAAGTACACCCCATCTAAGAAAACACTTTGGGCAGCCAAGTCAGCCACCTACATACAATACTACAAAACACTTAGGGCAGCCAAGTCAGCCACCTAAAGTACATATACAATACTACAAAACAGTAATTTTAATATAGTCAAGTCATGAATAAATAAGAAGTTATTGCAATAGTTAGTTGTAAATAAGTAATTGTAAATACATTAATTGTGAATACATTAATAATAATACATAAATAATTTAGTTTTGTTAACATATACAGTTAATGTGTCTTTATTTATATACTGAAGACTACATGATTCATAATAAATGCTTTGTCTTTAAACACTTATCTGCATAAGATCCCTCCAAACCAATATTTGCCCACCTCTGCCATCCATACCCCCCTCAAAACTGTGTGTGTGTGTGTGTGTGTGTGTGTGTGGGTCAGCTCTTTTGGGCAAACATGATCAGGCTTCTATCTAAACGAATAGAGAGAGACTCATGACTGCATATACAATGGCCAGACCTTAAAGTACTCCTACTGGATTCACTGTATATCTTGTACAAATGGCATGAACAATATTTCAATAGTTGCTAAAATAAGGCTGAAATTATTATTATTTTTTTTTATTTGCTTACTGCATATGTGCGACATTTCACTACTCAGTTATTGCTATAGGAAAGGTGGAAATAAACACAATAGTCCTGACAACCTGATTTGCTGTATAATGCAAGGCAAGACATCCAGTTACAGATCCGTCATCTTTGTCATCTCTGGTCTGAAACACACACAGTAAAGCCAGATCACATATTACATTATCTTGATAAATCACATTATTGTATAAACACTGTAACACTGGGATTATCCCTTACCGACCCAATCCCACTCGTGCTATATTGCTTAAATATATATATATATATATATATATATATACTGTATGTGCGTGTGTGTGTCATAGGACATAGGACCTTAACTGCTTCTCCTGACGTGACTCTCAGAGTAAGCTCTCACTGTACACGTACCAAAGGACTTTGAAATAGGCTTACACAACCAGCTTTTATGGGTGCCCTGAGAATGTACACACACACACACACACACACACACACACACACACACACAAGCACACACACACACACACGCCCAAAAACGGCTTTTATGGGTGCTTTGAGAGTATAAGTTTCTTTTTGCTCCAAACGAAACTCAGGCCCAAGTTAACCCTAATGCAACAACTAAGACACTATGAAGTAGGACACTCACTAGAGAATTATGGAATTCAATAAGGTTTCCCTGTTTCAGTATGGGGTAATAATGTCATAAAATGCAATATAATGAAGGTGGTTCAGGGACAGGCTTATGCTGTCAAGGTTGGTGTTGGGGTTACACTGTTTAATAGAATGGTTCCCTGTGTGTGTGTGTGTGTGTGTGTGTGTGTGTGTGTGTGTGTGTGTGTGTGTGTGTGTGTGTGTGTGTGTGTGTGTGTGTGTGTGTGTGTGAAGGTTGGTGTTGGGGTCACACTGTTTAATAGAATGATACCCTGAAAGTGCTCTTTTATAGCTTTCTATCCTTCCACGCCAGGTTTGAGCGAAACACACACACACACACACACACACACACACATACACACACACACACAGACACACACACACACACACACACACACACACACACATGGAGTAACATTTATTTTCTGGTTGAGCGAAGCACACTTCTGTTACCCACACACACACACACACACACACACACACTTCTGTTATGTGGGGGTCAGTGGTGTGGTTGCAGTAGGGGGCGTGTTCACATGTTGGGAAAACCTGATGTGTGTGAATAAGTATTGTTAAACTATTACGACTATTAATCTCCCATTGTAAAACTATTAAGACTATTAATCTCCCAATATAAGGATTTTATCAGAGTTTACTGGTTGGGTGGCGGTTGAGTGTGAGTGTGTGTGTGTGTGTGTGTGTGTGTGTGTGTGTGTGTGTGTGTGTGTGTGTGTGTGTGTGTGTGTGTAAAATTAAGTACGAGAACTTCAAAAGTATTGACATTGAAATTCAGATCTTTGATTAATTCACTCACTCACTCACACACACACACACACACACACACACACACACACACACACACACACACACACACACACACACACACACACACACACACACTCACACTCACACTCACACTCACAGTCACACTCACACTCACTCACACTCACACTCACACTCACACACAGCCAAGGTCTTGCAGAAGTATTCACACACACAAGTAAGGACTTGCACAGTATCCTCACCCTTTGTTTTTCTGTGTGTGTGTAACCACGGAAACTGAGATTTAACATGGGGTAATATTGTATCTGCTGATGAACACGTCTTTAAAACCGTCCTCCTGGCACACACACACACACACACACACACACCCACAACCACTCATATCTTATCTGCTGATGAAGACGTCCTTATCACAGTCCTCTTGTCCTGGCAGAGATAACAGTTTAATGAAGCATTACACCACACCCAAATAAAACATTTTAACACACACACACAGACCCACCCACCCACACACACACACACATACACACTGGAATTCCACAGGGAATCTGTCTAGGCCCACTTATATACTCTATCCATACTAACGATCTACCTCAAGTATTAAGACGTGCAAATCTAAGTATGTACGCAGATGACACTACTGTATATGCATCAGCAAAAACAGCAGAAGGACTGACAGTCATCCTAAACAGGGAGATAAGTTCCATTGGAAAGTGGGTCCTTGAAAACAAGATGGTTCTCAACTTAGCTAAAACAAAAGGCATCATCTTCGGGTCTAATCATTCTCTCAGAGCAGAGCCAGAGCTTAGACTGTGCATAGATTGAACATCCATCAAACAAGTCAAGGTAACCAAGCTATTGGGAGTCACACTAGATGTTAAACTGTCCTGGTCAAAGCATATTGACACTATTGTCAATAAAATGGGCAAAGCACTAGCTGTAGTCAAACGATGCAGAACTCATCTTACACCTGATCTAAGAAGACTGGTAGTTAGCTCTCCTGTTCTGTCACAGCTGGATTATTGCCAGATAATATGGGCGAATGCCACCAAGAAAGACCTGAATAGACTACAGCTAGTACAGAACAAGGCTGCACGCTTTGCTCTACAGTGTCCTTACAGAACCAGCATACAGAGTTTGCATGCCAGTCTCCACTGGCTAAAAGTTGAAGACAGGATGGCTGCTGCACTTCTTATGTCAACATGGCACCTCTTGCAGTCTAGAACACCAGCATATCAGTATAGGCAACTAAATAAAAATGTAGCCTCACATAACAATGCCACTAGACGAGCAATAGAAGGTAGGTTATCTCTCCCCAGAGCTAAAACTAATTTCCTTAAACGCACTGTGGGATACAGAGCCATGAAGTCTTGGAACCTACTACCAACAGAAATCATGCATGTGACACGTAAATGTATGTTCAAAAAGCAAATAATGAAACACTTGTGTACAGCATACTTGTGACACTAGATGGAGATGCACTGTACATAAATGGGTAGTGCTTTCTTACAGGGTTTGCAGTTTTCGCTTGCAATGTAAAATTGTATGATCATTATTTTTTGTATTTTAAATTGTAGTATCACTACTTTGTGTTAAGATCCCAGCGATCTAAGACATTTGTATTGCGATCGCTGCTTTTGTTCTGCTTGCTACTGTTTTACTACGTGTTTTCCTATGTTTGTCTTGTTCCTGTGATCAGGCCATGTGCGGTTGTTTATTGGTCGCAGACTCCGCCCTCTGCCTTTCCCTGATCTTTCAGTACTCACCGGTTTCCCTTTTTACCTGTGATTTGTTGGCCTAATTGTTTCTCCCTCGCCTTGTTAATTCCCCTTATTGTTTTTCACCCGTGTATTGCTCTGTTCCCATTCCTTTCGCTGAAAGTTTGTGCATGAATTTGTTTCACCTGTGTTAATTATCCTTGCCCCAATTTATCGTTGATCGCTTTACCTGAAATGTTTCACCTGTTTAATTCTGTTCCCCCTGCTATATATTGTTCTGTCCCTCTTTAGTTCATTGTCTGATTGTAATTCTTTTCAATGCGGATCTATGCCCAAATTCTGTCTTTTCCCGAGTGCCTGTGGATTTTCTGTCTTGGAATTCTGTTTGCCTGTTATCTCTTTTGGACTTTCTGATTTTTGCCGTTTTGGAATTGGGTTTTTGCCCTTTTTGGAAATTTTGCGTGTTCTGGTTTTGGAAGAAAATAAATCTTGGAGAGAGTTTTTTGCGATCTGGTTTGCGATTGGGTCCTTGCCATGAGAAAGCCAAACAATTTGGTGCATTTTAAATTTTGATAATGGTATCGTAATGTATGGTTTAACCCATTTAAGCCGGGAAAGCATTACCGCTGTTCTACCATTAAAGCCGGGAGCGCTGTTGCGTCATCCTACCTTTAAGGCCGGGAAAGCATATACGTCGTTTTCCGGTATAAGGTTTTTTTTTGCCCAAATGGTCGGCCTCTGGGCCAATGAAATGCATCAAAATAGACACGTGATAGTGCCCCAAATGTTTTGCCATTAGTAGCTTCAAAAAAAATTTGTTGGCTTTCTCGCTTTGCTAAGTAACGTCTCATCCACGACAGCCAGGATTATAGCTCAAAGTAAATTAGGCAAGGAGTGAGTTGTGAGTACTGGTAGTTACAGAATATGGTTATCTGTAGTTGTTAACGATTGTTACTTGCTTAAATGTAGGTTTACTTGAGGTAAATGAAAGGGAATATGGTATCATAGAGGGCTATATTAGCACTAAGCTAGCTTGAGATGTTGTTAAAACTTTCTCCAGTGAGCAAGAGTGTGAACGAGCGAATTATATCGACATCTCTCTATTCTTTGCATTATTATTATATATTCTAGTATTTCGAAACAATAATCAGTCCCTATAGAATGTTGTTTATAATCAGTTAATGCTACTGAATCCTCGTTTGACTTTATTATAGTGAATGCTTTGGTTGCCTTCCATTTCAGCCCAGCATACAGTATTTATCAGTTGATAAATAAGATGTACTCGAAATTTGTTTTTTATTTGAATTATTCCTGTTTTTTCCCTTTGAATGGAATATTTGACACTAAACTAGTTAATCTGTATCTCAGTGATAGTATCCAAATGAGCATAAAAATATCACTGGTATGTAAAAACTACATGGACAACAAAATAGTTATAATTGTTGATCAAATTCTTATTCCCTTCTGCTCATAATACAACAAGTAAACAACTCAGAGGTTGACACTGTCAGATCCATTCTCCATCCATAGTGTCCAAATGAGCATACAAAATCCCTGGTATGTAAAAACTACACGGACAACAAAATAGATGTTAATCGTATTCCCTTCTGCTCATAATAAAACAAGTAAACAACTCAAAAGTTAAAACTTTCCCTTTAACAATTATATACTTATAATTATATAGTTATATACTTAATTCACTTTGTTATATACTTTGTCATATAGCCAATTAATTTTTTTTCTACTGTTTTGTGCTGATCCTGCACTTTTACATATTTTTTTTACTTTTGAGAAGGTGTATGTAAATATTGTAAGTATTTGTAAATAAAAATTCAAATTCCCATGAAAGCCACAGGTGTAAGCTCTCAAATACTTTTTGAATTGTGTTCCTATCTGTTACAGGGGCTGAGAAATCAGTAATGTAGTAGGCGTTGACACAATTGCTGAATTTCTAGAAAAACTTCAGGTTTTGGGGGCTTTTCTGAAATCGCCTATAGGTTTTACAGGCATTTTTTTCAGGCACTTTAGGCCTAAATGGGTTAAAAGTTACATATTGGTATTGTAATGTATGTTTTAAATGTTAGATATGGGTATTGTAATGTATATTTCAAATGTTTTGATATTTGTATGTAAGTCTTAAATGTGGACCCCACTAAAAGTAGCTCTGTCTTAGGGGAGAGCTAATGGGGATCCTTCTAAATAACAAATAAACAGACACGGACACAGACACGGACACGGACACGGACACGGACACGGACACGGACACGGACACGGACACGGACACGGACACGGACACGGACACGGACACGGACACGGACACGGACACGGACACGGACACGGACACGGACACGGACACGGACACGGACACGGACACGGACACGGACACGGACACGGACACGCACACGGACACGGACACGCACACGGACACGGAAGCGGACACACCCTGGAGCAACCTGACTATTATCATTATAATAGTATAGTATTTAGTGTTTTAATACAATGATCACATGTTGTTTTATCCTTCTTGACATATCTCTCTCCATGACACATCTGTTTATCTCTCTTGCTCTCTCACACAAATAATCCACCCACCAGCATTGATGGACACACACACACACACACACACCCTGCACATATTCAACACACACAGTGTGTGTGTGTTGGTGTGTCTGTGCGTGTATGAGTGTGTGTGTTTATGAAATAGCCGTGTGTGTTTATGTTTGTGTGTGTGTGTTGGTTGGTGTTTCTGTGCGTGTATGAGTGTGAGTGTTAGTTTGTGTGTGTGTTGGTGTGTCTGTGTATGAGTGTGTGTTTATGAAATTGCTCTGTTTGTGTGAATGTGTGTGTGTCTGTGTGTGTGTTAGTGTATGTGTGTGTGTGTTTGTGTGTTTGAGTGTGTGAATGAGTGTGTGTGAAATAGCAGTAGAGATTGAGTAAGCATGCTGACCTGCCTCACTCTCTTTTCTGGCTGCTCAGAGAGTCTGTGTGTGTATGTGAATGTGTGTGTGTGTGTGTGTGTGTGTGTGTGTGTGTGTGTGTGTGTGTGTGTGTGTGTGTGTGTGTGTGTGTGTGTGTGTGTTTGTGTGTGTGTGTTTGTGTGTTTGTGTGTGTGTGTGTGTTTGTGTGTTTCTGGACGGGGGGCTGTTTTGAGCACACAGAAGAGATTTAGATGTCCACAGGGTAAAAACCTTTCTCTCTGTCTCTCTCACACACACACACACACACACACACATCCGTGTGAGGTCACTAATCAGGAACATTGATTAAAAAACAGTTGTCAGGGGACTCGACTCCTGTGATGTTTAGAGATCTTACTCAAACCTCAGAATACACACTGTGTGTGTGTGTGTGTGTGTCTGCATGTGTGAGTGTGTGAGTGTGTGCGTACGTGCATGCATTTGTGTGTGTGTGTGTGTGTGTGTGTGAGTGTGTGTGTGCGTGTGTGTGTGCATGTGTGTGTGTGTGTGAATACACACGTGTCTGTGTTCCACAGTTGAGGTAGCAGAGTCTGCGCAGATGTGAGGAATCAGGCCTTGATGAGCTGCATTAAAAGAACGCCTTGGTGCAGAGTGCAGGAGGCTCCCTCTCCTCGACGTGTTGTTATGTTTGTTTATTTAACATGTGTACCTTACTGAGACACCCACTTGCACCACACTTTGATTTTAGACAATAACACTGACTGTTTCTACTATACTTTAAATAAATGTTACACACTGGACAAATCTCACCCTGGATTGACTGCAATTGGTCCACTGTTTTCTGACAGCCTGCCACTGGACTATCTTGTGGAGATGGAATTAATTAAGACTGCTTTTAACACTTAAGTTATCATCAACTTTTTAAATACAAAATAAAAGTATTTTTATACATAACTCTCTCGTGGTACTTCTGTGTCCTGAGCATTCCTTAATTTAAGGAGGGGCCATATGGCTGACACACACACACACACACACACACACACACACAGTTATTGTTTTATTCCCGTTCCCTGGCTGTACGCCCCAATGAAGCCTGTTCCATTGAGAATACCCATCTGAGCCGTTACGTTTCGTGACACTGATCATAAATACTACAGACTCTCTTTCCCTGATTGTTATATCCACTGTGTGAACACCAGAGGAGCATCATGATCGCCACCTAGTGGACATAGACTGCTGTTACACTAACTGCACGATGTTCAGAGCAGAGTGTCAGCTTTACAAAGGAAGCTCATTTGTGAGAGTATTTATTTAGAGTATTTGTTAAACTCTATGGTACAGTTCAGTCACTACCGTACACCACTGCACACACAGATTATTAGATGATGCATTTTTATTAAAGCAGGTGATCCTCAATAGCACAGATCTTAAAGGTGCATTAAGGATTAATAGCTATTCGCTAAAGGTATGCTAGCAGCTAAAACTAACGAAATCTCTTGAAATGTGCTGACTTTGACATTATGACAAACTAATTACTCAACGACTGTCCTTACACAGTCAAACATCAATCATATGCAACACAAGACTAAGCAAGACGGCAAATAAGCTATTTACTAGATCGGCAGAAGGTAATCAAAGTCAGGTCGGCGGGCATCGGCAGGCAAAACTACAGAAGGCAGTTATATGCCTATCGACCCTGCTATGCCATTGGCACGGACGCAATTCTCCATATCAAAAGTCATTGTAGCGCCCCAATTTTTTTTAAGCTGTTATTTTAAGGTTAAACTGCTTATCCTAACCCTAATCCTGAAGCATAATTGTTGCATATTGTGCCTTTAATACACGATATAGCATCAGACATAACATACAGCAAGTCAAATTTAAAAATAAACACAAAAGTCAACAACATAAGCCAGAGGCGACTCATTGATAAATAAAAGGGGAAATGACCCTGAATGGCTTTATAAATAAATACTTTATGTGGGCAGGAGAGTTTCTACCATTAGACAACCTGCAGTTTCAGTATACTTCAGTATAATATATTTTATCATATATGTACAGTATATTGCAGTATTTAGTAGATTGATATTATATCATATATGTTTATTGTAGTAACTGATCATCACACATTAACAAGTACAGCAGCGTATCATCATGACCAGCAATCAGTGAAGAACTGATGTGGTTTCAATAATATGATTATCTGTCAAATAATCAATTTGTTCCTTGGCAAACAGCAGTGTTGAAGAGTTGGGCCGTGGGTGAGATATTGCCTTTGATCCATTAGTTGTGACGTGGGTGAGATATTGCCTTTGATCCATTAGTTGTGACGTGGGTGAGATATTGCCTTTGATCCATTAGTTGTGACGTGGGTGAGATATTGCCTTTGATCCATTAGCTGTGACACCCAGATCCATTAGCTATAGATGCTAAATGTCAAAAGAGCGAATAGAGGAGGTTTGTAGGGAAGCCCAGTACGGGTCGGTTCTGTGTGAGGGGCCCCGGTGGGGGAAAGTCCAGTGTGGGTCGGTTCTGTGTGAGGGAACCTGCTGATGGGAAGCCCAGTGTGGGTCGATTCTGGCCCTCATCTGGCCCGGTGCTGACCCAGACTGGAGGCCTGGTAGACCCCGCCCCCGCTGCGTGTACAAACTGTCACTCTGATAGGCTGGGTTGGTATTCGCCCCTATGGAGAGGAATACACACACATTTACATTAATCACCCACACACACATTGACATTAATCACCCACACACACATTTACATTAATCACCCAAACACACATTTACATGTACATTAATCACCCACACACACATTTATATTAATCACCCACACACACATTTACATTAATCACCCAAACACACATTTACATGTACATTAATCACCCACACACACATTTATATTAATCACCCACACACACATTTACATTAATCACCCATACACACATTTACATTAATCACCCATACACACATTGCTGCGCACATAAGTTATATTGGGTGTATCAACTAGGTAAGGCAAACAATTAATAACAACCAGGGTAACGACTGACTGTAGATAGACAAACGTGTGGAACATTTTACTAACGTTCCACGCGTTTGTCTATCTTACAATAATAGTGAAGAACACTGGTCTCCATGACAACTTTTGTGCATGTTCAAAACTCTTTTTTGGACAAGCGTTCTCGCCGATCACCGTCGATTTCCGACGATTAGCAGTGTCACCAGCGTCCACGAAACGCTCTTTTGGCGCTATACCAGCGACCATGGACGATAACCAACGGTTCTCCTAACGTCATAGAACGTTGACCAGAACGTTATGGTGTGACGGCGCCTTTAACGCTTCTTGGACAGTTACCCACCACTTCTCACCCAGTGAGAGTTTTTGTCTTAGAGACATATAAAGAAAACCCACATGAACCTTGAACCCTTTACTTTTAAAATATAAACAGTTCAAAAATAAAATATAAATAAGCACTTTGTAAGGAGAATAGAGCTGATCTCTTGCACATTTCAGTCTGTGCGTGAGGTTTCTGCTCCTATGGACCCACTCATTAGCAAGGTAACTCATCAATATGCATTTTGGTAACTCAACAATGCACACATTTTGGAGAGGCACAGGTCACTCTGCTATTATAAATATGTAGTAGTGAAGCCACATTCACTATCTGAATGCTAAACTCACATATGTATAACCAACACCTATGTTAAAAGGTTTAGAGTTCAAAAGTATTGGCCCGTAATCTTTGCAATGTTTTTTTTTACAAATTCTGAGCAGCTTTTGAAGGTTTTCGTAAGGGTGATTTTACATTTGATTTAAATACAATTTTATTTTACTACATTTCTTTTACTCTAATGCTGTTATTGCTGATGTCTTCTATAACATAATCATATATGACACTTGTGCATGAATACTTTTAGCTTGGGGTAATATACAAAAACATCAAGGTCAAACTGGCCTCTGTCCCTGGATTCAGAGGAACTACATCATCACCTGCTGACGGTGTGTGTGATGTTTGGGTCCTTACCTGCTGATGGTGTGTGTGATGTTCTGGTCTTTACCTGCTGACGGTGTGTGTGATGTTCTACTCCTCACCTGCTGACGGTGTGTGTGATGCTCTGGTCTTTACCTGCTGATGGTGTGTGTGATGTTCTACTCCTCACCTGCTGACGGTGTGTGTGTGATGTTCTGGTCTTTACCTGCTGACGGTGTGTGTGATGTTTGGGTCTTTACCTGCTGACGGTGTGTGTGATGTTCTGGTCTTTACCTGCTGACGGTGTGTGTGATGTTTGGGTCTTTACCTGCTGACGGTGTGTGTGATGTTTGGGTCTTTACCTGCTGACGGTGTGTGTGATGTTTGGGTCTTTACCTGCTGACGGTGTGTGTGATGTTTGGGTCTTTACCTGCTGACGGTGTGTGTGATGTTCTGGTCTTTACCTGCTGACGGTGTGTGTGATGTTTGGGTCTTTACCTGCTGACGGTGTGTGTGATGTTTGGGTCTTTACCTGCTGACGGTGTGTGTGATGTTCTGGTCTTTACCTGCTGACGGTGTGTGTGATGTTTGGGTCTTTACCTGCTGACGGTGTGTGTGATGTTTGGGTCTTTACCTGCTGACGGTGTGTGTGATGTTTGGGTCTTTACCTGCTGACGGTGTGTGTGATGTTCTGGTCCTTACCTGCTGATGGTGTGTGTGATGTTCTTTCAGAGGTGTGCCACTCAAAGTCATCCTCCAACCACTGAGTCACCAGCTCATTCTTCATGTCCTTCTCCCTGAAATAAATAATGTTTACAGTTAGAAACTGTTTATGTTTACAGTTAGAGATTGTTTATGTTTACAGTTAAAGACTGTTTATATTTACAGTGAGAGATTGTTTATATTTACAGTTAGAGATTGTTTATGTTTACAGGTAAAGACTTTGTTTGTCTCTGTCTCACACGAACACACACACAGTGACACACACAAACGCAAACATACAGTGACACACACATAAAAACACACACACAGTGACATACACATAAAAACACACACAGTGACCCACACACACACACACACACACACACACACACACACACACACACACTCTCACACACTGCATGGTTCCTTACCGATTCTGCTTCCTCTGCTTGAGTATGACGCAAGCAGACAGCACCCCGACTGAGGCCACCAGAAGAGCAGCACACGCCCCTAGGCCGGCGTAGAACCCAACCTTGTGCACGGGGTAGCTACAGTCAGAGCCCAGGTACCAGTTCTGCTCTGTGTGTCTGCAGCTGGAGACACACACACACACACACACACACACACATACACATATTTCGCTCTCTCCTTCCATATCAAATTGCTAATGCCTATAATAACACTGATAAAAAAGCCATATTTGCCTACTGTTAAATATACTACCCAAAGGTATCTCCTTCTGTTTCTGAAATTGATGTCTACTAACAAAAATGTTCTCTATCCCTTACAGGATGTTCCAATTGCTGATGGAAGTGAAAACATTGCTCCTCACCCCCACCACTCCTCATCCACGCACATGGACAGCCAAACTCTACCCACTCACTCCGTTCCTTTTCTTTCCCTCCTAATCCAGACCGTCTACGCCATGGGACACTGCTGTAGTCTCTCCACTTGGTCTACCTGTAGAAACCCTCAGCCAAGCGCACCCACCGCACTGTACTGTACACTTACTCCCTATGCTAGCATTTATATACAATATATACAGTATATAATTGCCACCACTGAAATGTTTCTCCGTCCCTACATCCTTTACCCCTGTAACAGTAACCCTATGGGCACAGTGTATACCCACTAAACTGGTCTTGCCTGTATCATGTATTTACCACCGGATGTCTGTATATATATTACATACATCTACCAAATGCTGGCTGTGTACAACCCCTGTTGTTACCCCTCCCCTTCTGCCACACAACCCCCCCCTTCCCCCCCTTCCTATCTCCACCCGGCCTACCTCAAGCAGATGGGTCCCCCCTTATGTGCCGTGGTTCTGCTTAAGGTTTCTTTCTGACTGAAAGGGAGTTGTTTCTTGCCCCTGTTGCCATTGTGCTTGCACTAAGGGGGTTCAGGCTCTGGGCTCTGTAAAGCACCTAGAAACAATTTTATATAATACTGTTATGGCGCTATATAAATCAAAATTGAATTGAATTTTACTCATGCATTATCACGCATACACACTTTACTCACGCATCACACACACACACACACTTCTCTGTCACCATACTAAGCACACACACACCCCTTGTTGTCCGAGCCGCAGACCGTGTGTGAGGACGGGGAGGTTTTTGAGGACACACATAGAATGGACAGCCATAGACGCAAATGTATTGTATTAGAGACTCCATGTAACAACAATCATTTCCATAGGGTTCTTACTAGCAGGTGGGTCCCTCTTTTGTGTCCACCTTACAGGCGCCGTCGTTCTTGCACCCTTTGGGTTCAGGATGGGCTGCTTCACACTGGGAGACGCAGGTGCTCTTCCCGTCCACCAAGGCGTAGGAAAAGAACTTCTCAAAATCAGGCTCCACCTGGGACCTGCAGAAAGCTGTGAGAAGGTAGAAAGCAGTGGAGGTTTTTCTCTCAGCTCCATGCACTGAAACTTAGCAGACATATTTGTTTTTCGCTGTTCTCACCACTTTCATTAAGTGCCTGCTGCGTTGGGGGTTTGACTTCTCCAACTTCAAACGATGGACATTCTTTAAAAGGAAAAATTAAAAAAACATTTTAAGTACAGACAGTAAACATCGTCAAAATGTTGCAGATCTTAGGTCTTTAAATCAAACATCTATTTAAATCAGTGTTGTAACTAAAGCGGGAATATATTCTCTCTCAAACTCACTCTCTCAGAAGTCAAATGCAAGTCACCTGTATTGTTAGCCTGTGTTGAATGTGAATCACCTGTTACATTTACATTTAGTAATTTAGCAGACGCTTTTATCCAAAGCGACTTACAAGGATGTATAAACATTTTACATTTACACTGATGGTACACTGAACATCAAGCGCAATTTGGGGTTCAGTGTCTAGCAATTGGGGGTTCAGTGTCTTGCTCAAGGATGCTTCGACAGGGAATCAAACTAGTAACCTTCTGATAACTAAACCTCCTGTACCACTGTCACACCTGTATTGTTAGCTGGTGTTGAATGTGAATCAGCTGTATTGTTAGCTGGTGTTGAATGTTAGTCACCTGTATTGTTAGCTGGTGTTGAATGTGAGTCACCTGTATTGTTAGCTGGTGTTGAATGTGAATCACCTGTATTGTTATCTGGTGTTAAATCACCTGTATTGTTAGCTGGTGTTGAATGTGAGTCACCTGTATTGTTAGCTGGTGTTGAATGTGAGTCACCTATATTGTTTGCTGGTGTTGAATGTGAGTCACCTGTATTGTTAGCTGGTGTTGAATGTGAGTCACCTGTATTGTAAGCTGGTGTTGAATGTGAGTCACCTGTATTGTTAGCTGGTGTTGAACAGTTTCCCACAGCATTAAGAGTCTCATTAATCTGCTCAAAGGTTTCATCGAAGGCCTCTTCAGACTCCAGGTTGTTGGGAACCTCCACAATGATATCGTGTTCAGCATTTACATTGTCACTGACAAATAGAAAACAATCAAAGCGGTGAATGTTCTGTTTTAAGTGCTACTTCATAAAGGCTGTTCTGTCAGGTATCATATTTACCTGGTCGTATCTTTTACAGAAATCCCACTAAACAAAGCCCTTCTGGTCCTGGAAGCACCACCTGTGGCAGCCCTGAAAGGGGAAATAGGCAGGATTAGCCGTTAGCAGGATTAGCAGTTTGCAGGATTAGTTTACCAGTTATTAGCTAACCAGTTTGCAGGATTATATAACCAGTTTGCAGGAATATTCACCAGTTGCAGGATTATATAACCAGTTTGCAGGAATATCCACCAGTAAGCAGGATTAGCTAACTAGTTTGCTGGACTGTCTAACTATTGCAGGATCATCTAACTAGTTTGTAGGATGATTTCATTAAGCTTGTTTTAGGTTAGGGTTAATCCCCCTTAACTGTCTAAGGTCTATATCCCTCGTACGGGATATTTTTATTTTTTTGTCAAAAAAGATGTAAAGCTCCGCGAGTTTTCGTCTTAGAGACATAAAAAGAACAACCACGGAAACATTGAACCCTTTTCTTTTATAATATATACAGTTCAAAATTTTAAAATAAATAAGCACTTTGTCAGGGGAATAGAACTGATGTGTTGCACTTTCTAGTATCTGAGTGGGGTTTCTGCTGCTAAGGACCCACCCATTAGCAAATGACAGCTATTCATATGATAAGGAGATGGTGATTCAGTGATCTCCATTGGGTCATGATGTGGCAAGATTCACTCCGGGGGGTTTGGGCCACAAAGACATTCTAGGGCCATTAGGATATGGCCTTTGTCTTTGCGAGAGGTGTCACAGGTTTGTTCACACCAACTCATCAATATGCATTTGTAGGGGCACAGATTTAGGAATGGTACAGGACACTCTGAAATTATAAATATGTGGTAGTGAAACAAGACATACTTTCTGAATGCTAAACTAACATGTGTTTAGCCAACACCTATGTTTACAAGGCTCAGAAATAAAAAGTCTTGTGAATAAATCTTTACAATGTGTTTATGTATAAAGTCTGAGCACCTCTGAAACAAGGATTTTCCAAGGGTATGTTTACATTTGATTTAAATTAAACTTTTTTTTACTACATTCCTTTTACTTACATGATATTATTGCTGAGGTCGTCTAGAATAGAATCATATATTCCATTTGTGCATCAATGTTTTAAGTTAAGCAAAATGTACAAAAACATCTAGGCATGTCAGACAACTTAGAAAAGTCTAAAAGGCCTTGGACCTTAGAGTGTTAAAGTAGTCACCCGTCTTCACCCAAATAAATGTGCTTCACTAAATGAAATATATCAGAAGACCAACTAGTGATAACCTAGCCCCCCTTACCATAAAAGTAAAGGGAAGTCCCATTTTTTCTAGTCTGTTTTATTGACTGTTGAGACATTTATCTTTGCAAACTTACGTCAGAGTGATGTTCACCACTTCTTTGAAGTTTTCCACTTTGTTGGCATATATGGGTGTCATCTGAGGGAGGAGAAGTTTGATTAGAGGAGAAGAAACTGAACTGCAGAGATATCCCCACAGACAGGAAGAAAGAAGGAGGTCCATCACAGCCAGATCTGGCCCGCATGTGGGCCGACTCAGGGCCAGGTACATCCCACAACCTCCAGGGTTATTCCTAGTTCACTACGGGTCACTCACCTCGTCTTTGAACCATTTTGAAAACGTCTCATATTCCTTTGAAGTTTTATTTGCATATTCCGGTATGAAACTCTCTTTAACTTCAATTATAGTCTGAACTGTCCTGTTGAGCGTCTCTGAAAGAGATGAAAATATATCAGATAAACCATCCCAGACACTCACAAAGGTGTGTTTTAATTTCCCTGTGAAGGGTTAGAGTTACCCACACCAACCTGGAGAAATTATGCTGTCGATAGTTGTTGGTGTTGTGACACCTGGTGCTGTTGTTGATGTAGTTGTAAGTGTTGTGGATAGTGGTGTTGTCGTTGATGTAGTTGTTGATGTTGTGACTACTGGTGCTGTTGTTGATGTTGTGACTAATGGTGTTGTTGTTGATGTAGTTGTTGATGTTGTGGAGACTGTTGTTGGGGATACTGTTGATGTAAGAGTTGTTGGAGTTGGTGAAGATGTCGATATTGTGGTTATTGGTGTTGATGTAGACATTGGTGGTGATGTAGCTTTTGTTGACGTAGAAATTGGAGTTGTATTTGCTATTTTGGATGTAGAAATTGGGGATGTATTTGCTGGATTTGGTGTTGATGTTGGTGTAGTGCTTGCAGGGAATGGTGTGGATGCTGTGACTTGAGCAGTTGTTCTTGTCCCTTCGGATGTGGATGAGGACACAGTCGTGGGAATTGAACTTGGAGAATTTGCTGATGTTTCTGTGACTTGAGCAGTTGTGCTGGTCCCTTCGGATGCGGATGACAAAACAGTCATGTGACTTGAACTTGTAGAAGTTGCTAAAGATGTTGGGTCTGTTACTTTAGCAGTTATGCTTGTCCCTCCGGATGTGGATGTCGAGACAGTCGTGGGGTTTAAAATTGGAGCAGTTGGTGAAGATGTTGTGTCTGTGACTTGAGCAGTTGTTCTTGTCCCTTCGGATGTGGATGTCGAGACAGTCGTGGGACTTGAACTTGGAGAAGTTGCTGAAGATGATGTGTCTGTGACTTGAGCAGTTGTGCTTGTCCCTTCAGATGTGGATGTCGAGACAGTCGTGGGACTTGAAGTTGCTGAAGATGATTTGTCTGTAATTTCAGTAGATGTGCTTGTCCCTTCTGATGTGGATGTCAAGACAGTTGTGGGACTTGAAGTTGATGAAGATGATTTGTCTGTGACTTGAGCAGTTGTGCTTGTCCCTTCAGATGTGGATGTCAAGACAGTCGTGGGACTTGAACTTGGAGAAGTTGCAGAAGATGATGTATCTGTGATTACAGCAGTTGTGCTTGTCCCTTCAGATGAGGATGTCAAGACAGTTGTTGGACTTGAAGTTGCTGAAGATGATTTGTCTGTGAATTCTGCAGTTGTCCTTGTCCCTTCGGATGTGGATGTCAAGACAGTTGTGGGACTTGAAGTTGCTGAAGATGTTGTCTCTGTGACTTCAGCTGTTGTGCTTGTCCCTTCAGATGTGGATGTCGAGACAGTCATGGGACTTGAACTTGGAGAAGTTGCTGAAGATGTTGTCTCTGTGACTTCAGCAGTTGTGCTTGTCCCTTCGGATGTGGATGTCGAGACAGTCGTGGGACTTGAACTTGGAGAAGTTGCTGAAGATGTTGTCTCTGTGACTTGAGCAGTTGTGCTTGTCCCTTCGGATGTGGATGTCGAGACAGTCGTGGGACTTGAACTTGGAGAAGTTGCTGAAGATGTTGTCTCTGTGACTTCAGCAGTTGTGCTTGTCCCTTCGGATGTGGATGTCGAGACAGTCGTGGGACTTGAACTTGGAGAAGTTGCTGAAGATGTTGTCTCTGTGACTTCAGCAGTTGTGCTTGTCCCTTCAGATGTGGATGTCAAGACAGTTATGGGACTTGAAGTTGCAGAAGATGATGTGTCTGTGACTTGAGCAGTTGTGCTTGTCCCTTCAGATGTGGATGTCAAGACAGTTGTGGGACTTGAAGTAGCGGAAAATGAAGTGTCTGTAATTTCAGCAGTTGTGCTTGTCCCTTCTGATGTGGATGTCAAGACAGTTGTGGGACTTGAAGTTGCTGAAGATGTTGCGCCTGTGATTACAGCAGTTGTGCTTGTCCCTTCAGATGTGGATGTCAAGACAGTCATGGGACTTGAACTTGGAGAAGTTGCAGAAGATGATGGGACTGTAATTTCAGCAGTTGTGTTTTTCCCTTCTGATGTGGATGTCAAGACAGTTGTGGGACTTGAAGTTGCTGATGATGATGTGTCTGTGACTTGAGCAGTTTTGCTTGTACCTTCAGATGTGGATGACATGACAGTTGTGGGACTTGAAGTTGCTGAAGATGATGTGTCTGTAATTTCAGCAGTTGTGCTTGTCCCTTCTGATGTGGATGTCAAGACAGTTGTGGGACTTGAAGTTGATGAAGATGATGTGTCTGTGACTTGAGCAGTTGTGCTAGTCCCTTCAGATGTGGATGTCAAGACAGTTGTGGGACTTGAAGTTGCTGATGATGATGTGTCTGTGACTTGAGCAGTTGTGCTTGTACCTTCAGATGTGGATGTCATGACAGTTTTGGAACTTGAAGTTGCTGAAGATGATGTGTCTGTAATTTCAGCAGTTGTGCTTGTCCCTTCTGATGTGGATTTCAAGACAGTTATGGGACTTGAAGTTGCTGAAGATGATGTGTCTGTGACTTGAGCAGTTGTGCTTGTCCCTTCAGATGTGGATGACATGACAGTTGTGGGACTTGAAGTTGCTGAAGATGATGTGTTTGTAATTTCAGCAGTTGTGCTTGTCCCTTCTGATGCGGGTGTCAAGACAGTTGTGGGACTTGAAGTTGCTGAAGATGTCGCGTCTGTGATTACAGCAGTTGTGCTTGTCCCTTCGGATGTGGATGTCGAGACAGTTGTGGGACTTGAACTTGGAGAAGTTGCAGAAGATGATGTGTCTGTGACTTGAGCAGTTGTGCTTGTCCCTTCGGATGTGGATGTCAAGACAGTTGTGGGACTTGAAGTTGCTGAAGATGATGTGTCTGTGACTTCAGCTGTTATGCTTGTCCCTTCGGATGTGGATGTCGAGACAGTCATGTGACTTGAACTTGGAGAAGTTGCTGAAGATGATGTGTCTGTGATTACAGCAGTTGTGCTTGTCCCTTCGGATGTGGATGTCGAGACAGTCGTGGGACTTGAACTTGGAGAAGTTGCTGAAGATGTTGTCTCTGTGACTTCAGCAGTTGTGCTTGTCCCTTCAGATGTGGATGTCAAGACAGTTATGGGACTTGAAGTTGCAGAAGATGATGTGTCTGTGACTTGAGCAGTTGTGCTTGTCCCTTCGGATGTGGATGTCAAGACAGTTGTGGGACTTGAAGTAGCGGAAAATGAAGTGTCTGTAATTTCAGCAGTTGTGCTTGTCCCTTCTGATGTGGATGTCAAGACAGTTGTGGGACTTGAAGTTGCTGAAGATGTTGCGCCTGTGATTACAGCAGTTGTGCTTGTCCCTTCGGATGTGGATGTCAAGACAGTCGTGGGACTTGAACTTGGAGAAGTTGCAGAAGATGATGGGACTGTAATTTCAGCAGTTGTGCTTGTCCCTTCTGATGTGGATGTCAAGACAGTTGTGGGACTTGAAGTTGATGAAGATGATGTGTCTGTGACTTGAGCAGTTGTGCTTGTCCCTTCGGATGTGGATGTCAAGACAGTTGTGGGACTTGAAGTTGCTGATGATGATGTGTCTGTGACTTGAGCAGTTGTGCTTGTACCTTCAGATGTGGATGTCATGACAGTTGTGGGACTTGAAGTTGCTGAAGATGATGTGTCTGTAATTTCAGCAGTTGTGCTTGTCCCTTCTGATGTGGATGTCAAGACAGTTGTGGGACTTGAAGTTGATGAAGATGATGTGTCTGTGACTTGAGAGGTTGTGCTTGTCACTTCAGATGTGGATGTCAAGACAGTTGTGGGACTTGAGGTTGCTGATGATGATGTGTCTGTGACTTGAGCAGTTGTGCTTGTGCCTTCAGATGTGGATGTCAAGACCGTTATGGGACTTGAAGTTGCAGAAGATGATGTGTCTGTGACTTGAGCAGTTGTGCTTGTCCCTTCAGATATGGATGTCAAGACAGTTGTGGGACTTGAAGTTGCTGATGATGATGTGTCTGTGACTTGAGCAGCTGTGCTTGTACCTTCAGATGTGGATGTCAAGACAGTTGTGGGACTTGAAGTTGCTGAAGATGATGTGTCTGTAATTTCAGCAGTTGTGCTTGTCCCTTCTGATGTGGATGTCAAGACAGTTGTGGGACTTGAAGTTGATGAAGATGATGTGTCTGTGACTTGAGCAGTTGTGCTTGTCCCTTCAGATGTGGATGTCAAGACCGTTGTGGGACTTGAAGTTGCTGAAGATGATGTGTCTGTAATTTCAGCAGTTGTGCTTGTCCCTTCTGATGTGGATGTCAAGACAGTTGTGGGACTTGAAGTTGATGAAGATGATGTGTCTGTGACTTGAGCAGTTGTGCTTGTCCCTTCAGATGTGGATGTCAAGACAGTTGTGGGACTTGAGGTTGCTGATGATGATGTGTCTGTGACTTGAGCAGTTGTGCTTGTGCCTTCAGATGTGGATGTCAAGACCGTTATGGGACTTGAAGTTGCAGAAGATGATGTGTCTGTGACTTGAGCAGTTGTGCTTGTCCCTTCAGATGTGGATGTCAAGACAGTTGTGGGACTTGAAGTTGCTGATGATGATGTGTCTGTGACTTGAGCAGTTGTGCTTGTACCTTCAGATGTGGATGTCAAGACAGTTGTGGGACTTGAAGTTGCTGAAGATGATGTGTCTGTAATTTCAGCAGTTGTGCTTGTCCCTTCTGATGTGGATGTCAAGACAGTTGTGGGACTTGAAGTTGATGAAGATGATGTGTCTGTGACTTGAGCAGTTGTGCTTGTCCCTTCAGATGTGGATGTCAAGACCGTTGTGGGACTTGAAGTTGCTGAAGATGATGTGTCTGTAATTTCAGCAGTTGTGCTTGTCCCTTCTGATGTGGATGTCAAGACAGTTGTGGGACTTGAAGTTGATGAAGATGATGTGTCTGTGACTTGAGCAGTTGTGCTTGTCCCTTCTGATGTGGATGTCAAGACAGTTGTGGGACTTGAAGTTGCTGATGATGATGTGTCTGTGACTTGAGAGGTTGTACTTGTCACTTCAGATGTGGATGTCAAGACAGTTGTGGGACTTGAGGTTGCTGATGATGATGTGTCTGTGACTTGAGCAGTTGTGCTTGTCCCTTCAGATGTGGATGTCGAGACAGTCGTGTGACTTGAAGTAGCGGAAAATGAAGTGTCTGTAATTTCAGCAGTTGTGCTTGTCCCTTCTGATGTGGATGTCAAGACAGTTGTGGGACTTGAAGTTGCTGAAGATGTTGCGCCTGTGATTACAGCAGTTGTGCTTGTCTCTTCGGATGTGGATGTCAAGACAGTCGTGGGACTTGAACTTGGAGAAGTTGCAGTAGATGATGGGACTGTAATTTCAGCAGTTGTGCTTTTCCCTTCTGATGTGGATGTCAAGACAGTTGTGGGACTTGAAGTTGCTGATGATGATGTGTCTGTGACTTGAGCAGTTGAGCTTGTACCTTCAGATGTGGATGACATGACAGTTGTGGGACTTGAAGTTGCTGAAGATGATGTGTCTGTAATTTCAGCAGTTGTGCTTGTCCCTTCTGATGTGGATGTCAAGACAGTTGTGGGACTTGAAGTTGCTGAAGATGATGTGTCTGTAATTTCAGCAGTTGTGCTTGTCCCTTCTGATGTGGATGTCAAGACAGTTGTGGGACTTGAAGTTGATGAAGATGATGTGTCTGTGACTTGAGAGGTTGTGCTTGTCACTTCAGATGTGGATGTCAAGACAGTTGTGGGACTTGAGGGTGCTGATGATGATGTGTCTGTAATTTCAGCAGTTGTGCTTGTCCCTTCTGATGTGGATGTCAAGACAGTTGTGGGACTTGAAGTTGATGAAGATGATGTGTCTGTAATTTCAGCAGTTGTGCTTGTCCCTTCTGATGTGGATGTCAAGACAGTTGTGGGACTTGAAGTTGATGAAGATGATGTGTCTGTGACTTGAGAGGTTGTGCTTGTCACTTCAGATGTGGATGTCAAGACAGTTGTGGGACTTGAGGTTGCTGATGATGATGTGTCTGTGACTTGAGCAGTTGTGCTTGTGCCTTCAGATGTGGATGTCAAGACCGTTATGGGACTTGAAGTTGCAGAAGATGATGTGTCTGTGACTTGAGCAGTTGTGCTTGTCCCTTCAGATATGGATGTCAAGACAGTTGTGGGACTTGAAGTTGCTGATGATGATGTGTCTGTGACTTGAGCAGTTGTGCTTGTCCCTTCAGATGTGGATGTCAAGACAGTTGTGGGACTTGAAGTTGCTGAAGATGATGTGTCTGTAATTTCTGCAGTTGTGCTTGTCCCTTCTGATGTGGATGTCAAGACAGTTGTGGGACTTGAAGTTGATGAAGATGATGTGTCTGTGACTTGAGCAGTTGTGCTTGTCCCTTCAGATGTGGATGTCAAGACCGTTGTGGGACTTGAAGTTGCTGAAGATGATGTGTCTGTAATTTCAGCAGTTGTGCTTGTCCCTTCAGATGTGGATGTCAAGACCGTTGTGGGACTTGAAGTTGCTGAAGATGATGTGTCTGTAATTTCAGCAGTTGTGCTTGTCCCTTCTGATGTGGATGTCAAGACAGTTGTGGGACTTGAAGTTGATGAAGATGATGTGTCTGTGACTTGAGCAGTTGTGCTTGTCCCTTCAGATGTGGATGTCAAGACAGTTGTGGGACTTGAGGTTGCTGATGATGATGTGTCTGTGACTTGAGCAGTTGTGCTTGTGCCTTCAGATGTGGATGTCAAGACCGTTATGGGACTTGAAGTTGCAGAAGATGATGTGTCTGTGACTTGAGCAGTTGTGCTTGTCCCTTCAGATGTGGATTTCAAGACAGTTGTGGGACTTGAAGTTGCTGATGATGATGTGTCTGTGACTTGAGCAGTTGTGCTTGTCCCTTCAGATGTGGATGTCAAGACCGTTGTGGGACTTGAAGTTGCTGAAGATGATGTGTCTGTAATTTCAGCAGTTGTGCTTGTCCCTTCTGATGTGGATGTCAAGACAGTTGTGGGACTTGAAGTTGATGAAGATGATGTGTCTGTGACTTGAGCAGTTGTGCTTGTCCCTTCTGATGTGGATGTCAAGACAGTTGTGGGACTTGAAGTTGCTGATGATGATGTGTCTGTGACTTGAGAGGTTGTGCTTGTCACTTCAGATGTGGATGTCAAGACAGTTGTGGGACTTGAAGTTGCTGAAGATGTTGCGCCTGTGATTACAGCAGTTGTGCTTGTCCCTTCGGATTTGGATGTCAAGACAGTCGTGGGACTTGAACTTGGAGAAGTTGCAGTAGATGATGGGACTGTAATTTCAGCAGTTGTGCTTTTCCCTTCTGATGTGGATGTCAAGACAGTTGTGGGACTTGAAGTTGCTGATGATGATGTGTCTGTGACTTGAGCAGTTGAGCTTGTACCTTCAGATGTGGATGACATGACAGTTGTGGGACTTGAAGTTGCTGAAGATGATGTGTCTGTAATTTCAGCAGTTGTGCTTGTCCCTTCTGATGTGGATGTCAAGACAGTTGTGGGACTTGAAGTTGATGAAGATGATGTGTCTGTGACTTGAGCAGTTGTGCTTGTCCCTTCAGATGTGGATGTCAAGACAGTTGTGGGACTTGAAGTTGCTGATGATGATGTGTCTGTGACTTGAGCAGTTGAGCTTGTACCTTCAGATGTGGATGACATGACAGTTGTGGGACTTGAAGTTGCTGAAGATGATGTGTCTGTAATTTCAGCAGTTGTGCTTGTCCCTTCTGATGTGGATGTCAAGACAGTTGTGGGACTTGAAGTTGATGAAGATGATGTGTCTGTGACTTGAGCAGTTGTGCTTGTCCCTTCAGATGTGGATGTCAAGACAGTTGTGGGACTTGAAGTTGCTGATGATGATGTGTCTGTGACTTGAGCAGTTGTGCTTGTACCTTCAGATGTGGATGTCATGACAGTTGTGGGACTTGAAGTTGCTGAAGATGATGTGTCTGTAATTTCAGCAGTTGTGCTTGTCCCTTCTGATGTGGATGTCAAGACAGTTGTGGGACTTGAAGTTGATGAAGATGATGTGTCTGTGACTTGAGAGGTTGTGCTTGTCACTTCAGATGTGGATGTCAAGACAGTTGTGGGACTTGAGGGTGCTGATGATGATGTGTCTGTGACTTGAGCAGTTGTGCTTGTGCCTTCAGATGTGGATGTCAAGACAGTTGTGGGACTTGAAGTTGCTGAAGATGATGTGTCTGTAATTTCAGCAGTTGTGCTTGTCCCTTCGGATGTGGATGTCAAGACAGTTGTGGGACTTGAAGTTGATGAAGATGATGTGTCTCTGACTTGAGCAGTTGTGCTTGTACCTTCAGATGCAGGGGTGAAGACAGTTGTGGGACTTGAAGTTGCTGAAGATGTCGCGTCTGTGATTACAGCAGTTGTGCTTGTCCCTTCGGATGTGGATGTCGAGACAGTCGTGGGACTTGAACTTGGAGAAGTTGCAGAAGATGATGTGTCTGTGACTTGAGCAGTTGTGCTTGTCCCTTCAGATGTGGATGTGGAGACAGTCGTAGGACTTGAACTTGGAGAAGTTGCTGAAGATGATTTGTCTGTGATTACAGCAGTTGTGCTTGTCCCTTCGGATGTGGATGTCGAGACAGTCGTGGGACTTGAACTTGGAGAAGTTGCAGAAGATGATGTGTCTGTGATTACAGCAGTTGTGCTTGTCCCTTCGGATGTGGATGTCAAGACAGTTGTGGGACTTGAAGTTGCTGAAGATGATGTGTCTGTAATTACAGCAGTTGTGCTTGTCCCTTCGGATGTGGATGTCGAGACAGTCGTGGGACTTGAACTTGGAGAAGTTGCAGAAGATGATGTGTCTGTGATTACAGCAGTTGTGCTTGTCCCTTCGGATGTGGATGTCAAGACA
Organism: Sprattus sprattus; assembly: GCF_963457725.1. NCBI lineage: Eukaryota > Metazoa > Chordata > Actinopteri > Clupeiformes > Clupeidae > Sprattus > Sprattus sprattus. Next base: position 31,879,579 of record NC_137911.1, on the reverse strand, counting down.
GTTGTGGGACTTGAAGTTGCTGAAGATGTTGTGTCTGTGACTTGAGCTGTTGAGCTTGTACCTGCAGATGTGGATGTCAAGACAGTTGTGGGACTCGAAGATGCTGAAGATGCTGTGTCTGTGATTTTAGGAGTTTTGCTTTTCCCTTCGGATGTGGATGGCGAGACAGTCATGGGACTTGAACTTGTAGAAGTTGCTGAAGAGGATGTGTCTGTGATTTGAGGAGTTTTGCTTGTCCCTTCGGATGTGGATGGCGAGACAGTCATGGGACTTGAACTTGTAGAAGTTGCTGAAGATGTTGTGTCTGTGACATTAGCAGTTTCGCTTGTTTCTTTGGATGTGGATGTTGAGACAGTTGTGGGACTTGAACTCAGAGAAGTTGATGAAGTTGATGTGTCTGTAATTTCAGCAATTGTGCTTGTCCCTTCAGATGTGGATGAGAACACAGTCTCGGGACTAGAACTTGGAGAAGTTGCTGAGGATGTTGTGTCTGTGACTTCAGCAGTTGTGCTTGTCCCTTCTGATGTGGGTGTCGAGACAGTCTTGGGACTTGAACTTTGAGAAGTTGCTGAGGAAGTTGTGTCTATGACTTCAGCAGTTGTGCTTGTCCCTTCGGATGTGGAAAGTAAAATCAAAACATCTGGGTTAGGATTATTATACTTAAGGTTCCTAAACTGTTTTCTCTACTGCAGAGGGTTAACGTATGTAGTGGATACTCAGGCTTGATAGATGTGGCTGCTATTATTTTACACTTATATACTCTTTTTTACGTGTAAAACTTCATTTTTCTGTTTTGTTGGTTTTAGGGACTTTTGCTGAAGTGCACACTCCAAAGAAGAGATGGAAGACCATGTGATCAATAGCAGAAGTGACTGTCATGAGGTCTAGTGTCACATCAGGTCATGAGTTCAAGGTTCACAACAGGTCATGAGGTCAAGGGTCACATGACGTCATGAGGTAATTTGTGGACCCCACGAAAAGTAGCTCTGTCTTAGGGTAGAGCTAATGGGGATCCTTCTAAATAAATAAACAAACAAACAAACAGGTCAAGGGTTACATGAGGTCATGAGGTCAAGGGTCACATTAGGTCATGAGTCCTTCATCTGTCCATCATAGTATAAAGCGCGCCTTGACAATTTGATTGGTTTTAACATCTTCTTGTCGGTCATAATTCCTCTTCAACGGAGCAATGCCAGACCGAACTTCCCGACCTCAAATGTTGTGGGCGGGCAAAGTTCATCTATTACCCAGGCTAGTTATTTTTACCTATTTCAAGCAAATATTACTTGCACTTCCTTGATAAACACATTTGAACTTAATTTGAGTTCTTTAAAACTAGCAGTTTTGTGCTTGTTGTGCATTCATTGATCACATTCATTTTTATGAGAGCGATGAACTTAACACAACTTAGATAATGAATTTGAACGGTGAACACGTAAATATTATCTGTGGTCTAGCTAAATCGTAACGGAATGTTTTCCTTTTCCTGAGGAAAGACGCTGTCTAAATCCAATGCTTGCTTCATGTCATTGATCATGCTCGTAAAATTTCCGCGATCTAGCCTAACCTAAACCAACTAACTGGACTTCGCACAACGTTCTCCATGATTCATCGCACACACATGTAGACCAATCAAGCAACGTATTCCAAGACAACAGCTCTCGGTCTCTATAAAAATGGCAAGTGAAAGCAGAGACGCAGACTCAGCGACTACAGACGATGCACCTTATTATTATTTGCTGGATTTTTAAACTCTGTCTGATGCCGACAGTAAAAATCTCTCCTTTCTGCGCAAATTGTGTCCTCCTGCGCAAAAAAACCTCCCCAAAACTTTTTGTCCCCTGTCCACACATTTATTTTATTAATGTAAATTAAAGAATCCTGCCACCAAGTTTGAGGAAAACTTGTGGTGTATGACAACACTTCTGACTGAGCATCTTGTGCTTAGTGGGAATCCACATGTATCTCAAGTATATTTGACTGTGTTTTTTAAGTGATTTAAGACACTTTTGCTACATGGTGCAATTAAGAGGTTGTTAAAACTCATATCTATTTGAAAATAACTTGAATTATGACCTTTTATGCAATAAGAAAAAAACAAGTGAATTTATGCTTGAAATTAATCGTTTTCAACTTAAAACAAGACTCCCACACTTAAAGTGGATTCTTTTTAAACAAAGTTCTCAAATCTAGTTTTAAAGAACTCAAATTAAGTGCATATGTGCTTATCAAGACAGCACAAGTAATATTTGCTTGAAATAGTTCAAAATAACCTTACCAAGAAAGCACTAGGTAAGTCCAATTTAGCCAGAAACAAGACCAACTAGATTTTTCATCTTAATATAAGAAAAATAACCCTAGGTTAGTAAAGCAGTTTTTGCAGTGCATGTCCTTGAGGTGGGTTTTAGTATCAGTACATAATGCTTTCATTTGTGAATTTCATGTGTCTGGTTTAATGTTTGTGTGAGTGTGTGTGTGTGTGTGTGTGTGTGTGTGTGTATGTGTGTGTGTGTGTGTGTGTGTGTGTGTGTGTGTCTCTGTGTCTGAGTGTGTGTGTGTGTGTGTGTGTGTGTGTCTGTGTGTGTGTGTGTGTGTGTGCGTGTGTGTGTCTGAATATCTCCTGAGTAGAGCATACAAGTCATATATCAGTTATAGGAAGGTAGAATACACAGCCTATCATAATGGCTCTGCCTGGGGGTCTGGTTCAGCATGTAAGGTGGGCCTTATTAGGAAGGGGAACAGTCTACCATGAAGCATGAAAGGTCTGCAGAGACAGGAAAGGTCTGGATGACCATTTGAATGTTAATGAAAGTGACGTAAATGTGATACATTGTTGTGAAGGAAGGATTTACGTAAGTTGAACATTTATGGAAAACACCCATATTCTTCAGTCCTTAGACTTTGACAAAAGTCATCTCTAGGCTTGCCTAGATTACATTTAAAGTAATCTCTGGCTTGCTATAGCAGATTTTAAAAGCCTCCATCAACATTACATTTACATTTATTTATTCACTTACATTTGCAGTGTTTGTGTACATTTACATTCACATTCAGTCATTTAGCAGACGCTTTAGTCCAAAGCGACGTACAAGGGAGAGAACAGTCAAGCTACGAGCAATAGAGACCTAGTGTAACAATTAATACCTAACCCTAACCCTAACCTTACATAAGAAATAGAAAAACTAAATAGAAATAGAAAGAAAAAGAAGTGCAGGAATGTAACTTTGCCAAACAATGCCAAAATGCAAAACACCCCGAGCTATTTCCTAACTGCCTTATTCATGACTATCTTATATGTTTTGCTGGTGGTGAACATTGACTGAGGAAGAAGTGGTCATTGAATGCATTTTGTATATAAGCAATGGAAAAGTATGGAAAAGTATCCACAGTTTAATCCACAAAGTCTACTGATACATTGAATGTGTTAATTGTTTTGAAAAAGTGTCATCTAGTGAGCGTTGTCTGGCACTGCCGCCTGTTCAAGCACAGCAATCCAGACTATTCTCATTTGTAGTTCCACGTTGGTGGAACAAACTGCCTAGTACTACCAGAGCAGGGTTGACCCTCTCTACCTTCAAGAAGCTCTTGAAGACCCAACTCTTCATAGAGCACCTCCCTTCCTAACTGGCACTTGGACGAATGCTTAACTTGCAATTCAGCAGTTACAGTCCTGCACTTCTTTTTCTTTCTATGTCGTTTTCTATTTCTTATGTAAAGTAGGATTTATTGTCACACCAGGTTTTTTATTGCTCTTAGCTTGATTGTCTCTCCCTTGTACGTCGCTTTGGACAAAAGCGTCTGCTAAATGACTACATGTAAATGTAATATAATGTGTTCTAAGAGTTTTCCAGTGTGTTCTAAGAGTTTGCCAGTGTGTTCTAAGAGTTTTCCAGTGTGTTCTAAGGATTCATCAGTGTATTCTAAGAGTTTGACAGTGTGTTCTTAGAGTTTGCCAGTGTGTTCTAAGGATTCATCAGTCTGTTCTAAGGGTGTGTTCTAAGAGTTTCTTAGTGTGTTCTAAGGATTTATCAGTGTGTTCTAAGAGTTCATCAATGTGTTCCAAAAGGGTGTTCAGGGTCTCAGCTTCAGTGTGTTGCAGCTTTTTTCTCATCAGACACCTTCCCTGTAACTGTAGTGTCATATGACACACCTGGCTGCCATTCACTTGTGTTTATACGTTTACAACGTGACACACCTGTGCTACCATTCATTTGTGTCTATACATTAACTGTGACCCTAAACCTCACCAGCAGTTAGTGCTGACTCATCAGGGTTCAGTTGCACACAACACTAAATCTAGATGAACTACAGTTCTCCTGGTGTTTATATATACTGTATATATATATGTGTGTGTGTGTGTGTGTGTGTGTGTGTTTGTATACGTACAACCTAATCAGACACATTTCCATCTAACATTAACAGGCACTAACCTAATCAGATACATTTCTATCCTAAAATAACAACAACCTAATCAGACACGTCTCCATCTAACATTAACACCAACCTAATCAGACACGTCTCCATCTTACATCAACACCAACCTAATCAGACACGTCTCCATCTTACATCAACACCAACCTAATCAGACATGTCTCCATCTAACATTAACACCAACCTAATCAGACAGGTCTCCATCTTACATGAATACCAACCTGGCACCAACCTAATCAGAGTTTTAAGTTAAAGTATTAATCCATCTTACCTGCTGTGAGCGTCAGGTTGAGGATGACGGCTATAAGGCAGGTGTACCTCCCTGCAGAAGCCATTTTCCATGGACTGGACACCCTTACTCTAACCTGAGAAATGACACCTTCACTCTCACTGATGCTACGCTGAATGAATGCGGGGCGAGTATGGGACTGATCATTGACCCTTAACTGCTGGCATCATCAAACATCATGTGCTTCAGGTCACAATTTAGATCAGAAAAGGCGTTTATGACAGTTTTCATATGAACATGTGGGAGGAGAATTGGCAATAAAGAGTTGCAGTTCAGTCATTAACCCAGTTCAGTTGAAACACAGTTCAAGTTATGAGAACATTTATCCAAAAGAATCCTACTCCTCAATCACACCATCTGATTTCTTGAGGTTTTGGATTGTTTTTGGTAAATTCAAATCTACTGTTAATAAGAACACTCAGTAACACTTTCATTCAGAAACATACACACACACACAGACACACACACACACACGTGCACACACACTGACATAGTCATACACATGTTAACCATTTACCCTCTGGGGACTGAGGCCTGTGAGACTATTTCAGTTAGTGGGACACAGCCTGACTCAGAGAGGCAACAGCCAAGAATGCAGCCGTCTGCACCGCGGAAGGGATCTCTCCTGGGAGAAGTAGTGTTGATATAGCCCACAGAGCCAAACCAGGCACAGGTGTACCTCATCAGGCCTGATGACCCACCACTCCAAACAGAACACCTGAAAAACAGCAAAAGGAAAAGACACCTAGTGGAGTGGAGGGTCGTCACAGTCGTCTCACATGCCTTGATGTTTTTGTATATTTCTTTCCTAAAAACATTGATGCACAAGTGGCATATATGTAGAAGATTAAAGGTCTTTTGATTCTAGGACAAAAACCCGCAGAGCTTTAGAAGCATATTGAAAACAAGGACAAAAAACAAAATGTCCCTTCAGAGTAATAATAACAATAATAATAATAAGTGAAAAGTGAAAGTAGAGTCATTATTATTGTTATTACTATGGCAGAGGTGGTGTAGACACACACACTCTGAATTCCACCTCTGCATTTAACCCATCCAGGGAAGTGACACACACACACAGCAGCCACACTCTCACCCTGAAAGAACATGAGGTGAGATGTGTGCTCAAATCAGTGAGTACCAGAAAAGCCGCTGGCCCTGACAGAGTATCTGGAAAGGTACTCAATTCCTGTGCCAACCAACTCGCTGGGGTCTTCACTAAGATCTTTATCCTTTCTCTTACTCTAGCCACCATCCCACCCCTACCCAGCTCCCTAAGAAACCAGCCATGAACAGCTTGAATGACTATAGACCGATTGCAATTACACCTGTAATCATGTAGTCCTTTGAGACACTGGTTTCACGGCACATCAAATCAACCCTTCCCCTCACATTTGACCCGCATCAGTTTGCTTACAGCGCAAACAGGTCCACAGAAGATGCCATCGATGTAGCCCTCCACACCGCACTGAGCCACCTGGAACTCCGTGGAACCTATATAAGAATGCTCTACATTGACTACAGCTACAGCCGCAGTTTGTCAGACTGGGGAGCTGTGCCTCTGACATAGTTGTGAGCAGCACTGGAGCTCCGCAGGGACTGTGCTGGCTCCGTCCCTGTTCACCCTCTACAGGTCGGACTTTACCTACAACAGTCCTTTCACATCCAGTAATATTCAGACGAGGCGACTATAGTTGTGTGTAGAAAAAGGCTGGCCCTGACCGTACAACGCTGCATATGTAGATTGGTTAGACTCTATGGTACAGTTCAGTCACAAACGTAAACCACTGCACATGTAGATTGGTTAGACTCTATGGTACAGTTCAGTCACAAACGTAAACCACTGCACATGTAGATTGGTTAGACTCTATGGTATAGTTCAGTCACAAACGTCAACCACTGCACATGTAGATTGGTTAGACTCTATGGTATAGTTCAGTCACAAACGTCAACCACTGCACATGTAGATTGGTTAGACTCTATGGTATAGTTCAGTCACAAACGTCAACCACTGCACATGTAGATTGGTTAGACTCTATGGTATAGTTCAGTCACAAACATCAACCACTGCACATGTAGATTCTAAACTGATGCATTTTTAATTAAGCAGGTGATCCTCAATAACACAGGTCTTATACATAATATAGCATCAGACATAACATACAGCAATTCAAATTTAAAAATAAACACAAAAGTCAACATCATAAGCCACAGGCGACCCATTGATAAATAAAAGGGGAAATGACCCTGAATGGCTATATAAATAAATAAGTTATGTAGGCAGAGGGTTTCTACCATTAGACAACCTGCAGTTTCAGTATACTTCAGTTTAATATGTTGTAGTATTTAGTAAACTGAAATTATATCATATATGTATATTTTAGTAACTGATCATCACACATTGACAAGTACAGCAGCGTATCATCATGACCAGCAATCAGTAAAGAACTGATGTGGTTTCAATAATATGATTATCTGACAAATAATCAATTTGTTCCTTGGCAAACAGCAGGGTTGAAGAGTTGGGACGTGGGTGAGGTATTGCCTTTGATCCACTAGTTGGGACATGGGTGAGATATTGCCTTTGATCCACTAGTTGTGACGTAGCAGATCCGATAGCTATAGATGCTAAATGTCAAAAGACCTAATAGAGGAGGCCTGTAGGGAAGCACAGTATGGGTCGGTTCTCTGTGAGGGGCCCTGCTGATGGGAAGTCCAGTGTGGGTCGGTTCTGTGTGAGGGGCCCTGCTGATGGGAAGCCCAGTGTGGGTCGGTTCTGGCCCTCATCCGGCCCGGTGCTGGTCCAGACTGGAGGCCTGGTAGACCCCGCCCCTGCTGCGTGTACAAACTCCCACTCTGATAGGCAGGATTGGCATTCGCCCCTATGGAGAGGAAAACACACACATTTACATTAATCACCCACACACACATTTACATTAATCACCCACACACACATTTACATTAATCACCCACACACACATTTACATTCATCACTCACACACACATTTACATTCATCACCCACACACACATTTACATTAATCACCCACACACACATTTACATTCATCACTCAAACACATTTACATTTATCACTCACACACACATTTACATTAATCACCCACACATTTACATTAACTAGTGATGGCGAAATGAAGCTTCATGAACCCTCGAAGCTTTCCAGCCAGACGTGTTGAAAAAAGGTTCACTACTCGAAGCGTTGTTCGCTCTCTAGTGACACCTGCAGGTCAATAAAAATACGGTGTAAGAAAGATTTTTGAATTTGTTAAATTTGTTGTGCTGGCAAGGCCTGCTAAAATAACATGCACACAAACGTATGGTGGAAGAAAACGTTTCTCCATTAATTCAAATTTCATTGTAGGCAAATAAAATGACAATAAAGGCTTTATTTTTGTATTCTTTGTTCTAATAATAGTTTGATCTACACAGTGAGGATTATATGGTGGCACAACGGTAAGCGACGTCGGCTTGAACATTGGTCTGTTTAGTTTCGAATCCTGACCAAAGCGAATTTTAAACGATGCTTTAGATAAAAAAAAACTGTCCAAGAAGCGTTAAATTATCTTTACTCTCTATGCCGTTGGAACAGAGTGAAAGTGCTTTTGGAATACTGGTCAATACTTTTGTAAAACCAATGAGTGCTTTTGGACAACTGGTCAGTGCAGGGCACTGAAAAGGGGGAGAAAGTGCTTTGTGCAACTGGATCAAGGTCTTTCTCGTCCTAACTGGCTCCATAATTATATCTCAAATAATCTATACTACCAACAACACCAAACAATTAAAATCTCAAACTACCGCTAAATCTCCAACTATCGCTAATTCTCCAACCACTGACAATAACTACCACGAACGAATACAAGATGAGTTTTGGGACGTCGTATAGTCGAAGCGTCCCGCGAAAAGTGAACGAACGAACCACTTGGTGAAGCACTTGATTCAAATGAGGCTTCAGACGTCACCAGTGACGTCATCTCGGCAAAACGATACAAGCCTCGATACGCGCTCCGGTGAGGAAGTGCTTCATTTTCGCGACACAAGCTCCGAAGCCTCGGGTTCATTTGTAACATCACTAACATTAACCACCCACACACACACACTTACATTAATCACCCACACATTGACATTAATCACCCACACATTTACATTAATCACCCACACACATTTACATTAATCACCCACACACACACATTGCTGCGCACATAAGTTATTTTGGGTGTATCAACTAGGTAAGGCATAAACTCTCACTGGGTGAGAAGTGGTGGGTAACTGTCCAAGAAGCGTTAAAGGCGCCGTCACACCATAACGTTCTGGTCAACGTTCTATGACGTTAGAAGAACCTTTGGTAATCGTCCATGGTCGCTGGTATAGCGCCAAAAGAGCGTTTTGTGGACGCTGGTGACGCTGTAAATCGGCTAACCAGGGTAACGACTGACTGTAGATAGACAAACGTGTGGAACGTTTTACTAACGTTCAACGCGTTTGTCTATCTTCAGTGAGTCTTTACCTTGGTTGTTATTAATTGTCTGTTGAACGTTTTCCAGCGTTAACATTAATGGTTAAGAACACTGGTCTCCATGAGAACTTTTGTGCATGTTCAAATCTCTTTTTTGGACCAGCGTTCTCGCCGATCACCGTCCATTTCCGACGATTAGCAGCGTCACCAGCGTCCACAAAACGCTCTTTTGGCGCTATACCAGCGACCATGGACGATTACCAAAGGTTCTTCTAACGTCATAGAACGTTGACCAGAACGTTATGGTGTGACGGCGCCTTTAACGCTTCTTGGACAGTTACCCACCACTTCTCACCCAGTGAGAGTTTTTGTCTTAGAGACATATAAAGAAAACACACATGAACCTTGAACCCTTTACTTTTAAAATATATACAGTTCAAAAATAAAATATAAATAAGCACTTTGTAAGGAGAATAGAGCTGATCTCTTGCACATTTCAGTCTGAGGTTTCTGCTCCTATGGACCCACTCATTAGCAAATGACAGCTATTCATATGGTAAGGGGTGGTGATTCAGTGATCTCTATTGGGCCATGGTGTGGCGAGAAAGCCTGGGGGTGTAGTGGGCCACAAAGACATTCCTGGGCCATTATGTAAGTGCCATTGTCTTTGTCTGAGGTGTCACAGGTAACTCATCAATATGCATTTTGGTAACTCAACAATGCACACATTTTGGAGAGGCACAGGTCACTCTGCTATTATAAATATGTAGTAGTGAAGCCACATTCACTATCTGAATGCTAAACTCACATATGTATAACCAACACCTATGTTAAAAGGTTTAGAGTTCAAAAGTATTGGCCCGTAATCTTTGCAATGTTTTTTTTTTTACAAATTCTGAGCAGCTCTGAATGAAGGTTTTCGTAAGGGTGATTTTACATTTGATTTAAATACAATTTTATTTTACTACATTTCTTTAACTCTAATGCTGTTATTGCTGATGTCTTCTATAACATAATCATATATGCCACTTGTTCATGAATACTTTTAGCTTGGGGTAATATTCAAAAACATCAAGGTCAAACTGGCCTCTGTCCCTGGATTCAGAGGAACTACATCCTCACCTGCTGACGGTGTGTGTGATGTTCTGGTCTTTACCTGCTGATGGTGTGTGTGATGTTCTGGTCTTTACCTGCTGATGGTGTGTGTGATGTTCTGGTCTTTACCTGCTGACTGTGTGTGTGATGTTCTGGTCTTTACCTGCTGACGGTGTGTGTGATGTTCTGGTCTTTACCTGCTGACGGTGTGTGTGATGTTCTGGTCTTTACCTGCTGACGGTGTGTGTGATGTTCTGGTCTTTACCTGCTGACGGTGTGTGTGATGTTCTGGTCTTTACCTGCTGACGGTGTGTGTGATGTTTGGGTCCTCTCCTGCTGACGGTGTGTGTGATGTTCTGGTCTTTACCTGCTGACGGTGTGTGTGATGTTCTGGTCTTTACCTGCTGATGGTGTGTGTGATGTTCTGGTCCTTACCTGCTGATGGTGTGTGTGATGTTCTACTCTTTACCTGCTGACGGTGTGTGTGATGTTTGGGTCTTTACCTGCTGACGGTGTGTGTGATGTTCTGGTCCTTACCTGCTGATGGTGTGTGTGATGTTTGGGTCCTTACCTGCTGATGGTGTGTGTGATGTTCTTTCAGAGGTGTGCCACTCAAAGTCATCCTCCAACCACTGAGTCACCAGCTGATTCTTCATGTCCTTCTCCCTGAAATGAATAATGCTTACAGTTAGAGATTGTTTATGTTTACAGTTAAAGACTCGTTTGTTTGTCTCTGTCTCACACAAACACACAAAGTGTAAACACACAAAGCGTAAACAAACACACACTCGCAGTGACACACACACAAACGCATACATACAGAGACACACACACACACATACACACACACACACAGTGATACACACACACATACACACACACAGACGCACACACAAACACACAGTGACACACACACACACACACACACAGTGATATACACACAAATACACAGTGACACAAATACACACACACACACAGTGACAGAGACACACACACAAAAACACACAGTGACACACACACACACACACACTGCATTGGTCCTTACCGTTTGTGCTTCCTCTGCTTCAGTATGACGCAAGCAGACAGCACACCGACTGAGGCCACCAGAAGAGCAGCACACGCCCCTAGGCCGGCGTAGAACCCAACTTTGTGGATGGGGGAGCTACAGTCAGAGCCCAGGTACCAGTTCTGCTCTGTGTGTCTGCAGCTGGAAACACACACACACACACACACACACACATGGGGTAGTTACAGTCAGAGCCCAGGTACCAGTTCTGCTCTGTGTGTTTGCAGCTGGAGGAGGAGGAAGACCAGCACTTTACTCACGCATACTCACACACACACACTTTACTCACGCATACTCACACACACACACTTTACTCACGCATACTCACAAACAAACACTTTACTCACGCATACTCACACACACAACCAGCACTTAACTCACACACACACACTTTACTCACACATACTCACACACACAACCAGCACTTAACTACCACACACACTTTACTCACACATACTCACACACACAGACTTTACTCATGCGTACTCACTTTACTCACGCATATTCTCACACACAAACAGCACTTAACTCACGCATACTCACACACACAACCAGCACTTTGCTCATGCATACTCACAGACACACACTTTACTCACTCATACTCACAAAAACAAAGATTTACTGTATGCTCCCCTCTATCACCATACTAAGCACACACATCTCTGTCACCATACTAAGCACACACACACCCCTCTCTGTCTGAGCCGTAGACGGCGTGTGAAGACTGAGGGGTTTTTGAGCACACACACACACACACACAAATACACACACACACACACACACATAGAATGGACAGACACACACACACACACAGACTGGACAGCCATACGAGCAAATGTATTGGATTGGAGACTCCATGTAACAACAATAACATTTCCATGGGGTTCTTACTAGCAGGTGGGTCCGTCTCTTAACACCTCACAGTTGCCGTGGTTCTGGCACTCTTTGCGTTGAGGATGGGCTGCTTCACACTGGGAGATGCAGGTGAGCTTCCTGTTCTCCTCCACGAGAATGAAGTACTTCTCAAAACCAGGCTCCACCTGGGACCTGCAGAACGCTGTGAGGAGGAGAAAGCAGTGAAGGTGTTTCTCTCAGCTCCATGCACTGAAACTTAGCAGACTTATTTGTTTTCGCTGTTCTCACCGTTTTTATCAAATGCCACTGGCGTCGGGGATTTGATCTCTCCAACTTCAAATGATGGACATTCTTTAGAGGAAGAATAAAACACCATTTTAGGTTAGTAAACGTCATCAAAATGTTGTCTCTATTTCTCTCTCAAACTCTAAAAACTAGCTGGTGTTCAATGTGAGTCACCTGTATTCTTAGCTGGTGTTCAATGTGAATCACCTGTATTGTTAGCTGGTGTTCAATGTGAATCACCTGTATTGTTAGCTGGTGTTCAATGTGAATCACCTGTATTGTTAGCTGGTTTTGAATCACCTGTATTGTTAGCTGGTATTGAATGTGAGTCACCTGTATTGTTAGCTAGGTTTGAGTCACCTGTATTGTTAGCTGGTGTTGAACAGTTTCCAACAGCATTGAGAGTCTCAATAATCTGTTCAATGTTTTTTTCGAAGATTTCTTCAGAATCTTTGTCGTTGGGAACCTCCACAACGATATCGTGTTCAGCATTTACATTACTGACAAATAGAAAACAAATAGAAAACATAAGACATTATCAAAGCGGTGAATGTTCTGTTTTAAGTGCTACTTCATAAAGGCTGTTCTGTCAGGTATCATATTTACCTGGTCGTATCTTTTACAGAAATCCCACTAAACAAAGCCCTTCTGGTCCTGGAAGCACCACCTGTGGCAGCCCTGAAAGGGGAAATAGGCAGGATTAGCAGTTAGCAGGACTAGCAGTTTGCAGGATTATATAACCAGTTTGCAGGAATATCCACCAGTAGCTAACTAGTTTGCTGTACTGCCTAACTATTGTAGGATCATCTAACTAGTTTGTAGAATGATTTGACTAAGCTTGATTTAGGTTAGGGTTTATCCCCCTTAAAATAGTCTCCCGCCCTCACCCCTCGTGATAACATTTATGGTAAGGGGGGCTAGGTTAAGGGAAGTCCCATTTTTTCCAGTCTGTTTTCTAGTCTGTTTTATTGACTGTTGAGACATTTATCTTTGCAAACTTACGTCAGAGTGATGTTCACCACTTCTTTGAAGTTTTCCACTGTGTTTTTATATATAGGTGTCATCTGAGGGCAGAGAAGTTTGATTAGAGGAGAAGAAACTGAACTGGAGAGATATCCCCACAGACAGGAAGAAAGAAGGAGGTCCATCTCAGCCAGAACCGGCCCGGGCTGACTCAGGGCCAGGTCACAAGCTCCAGGGTTTTTACTAGTTCACTACGGGTCACTCACCTCGTCTCTTCAACAAGCTCCACGGTTATTACTAGTTCACTACGGGTCACTCACCTCGTCTTTGAACGTTTTGGAAAATTCCTCATATTCCTTTGAAGTTTTATCTGCATATTCCGGTATGAAACTCTCTTTAACTTCAATTGTAGTCTGAACTGTCCTGTCCTGCGTCTCTGAAAGAGATGAAAACATATCAGATAAACCATCCCAGATACTCTGAGAGATGTGTCTTTATTTCTTATGAAGGGTTACCCACACCAACCTGGAGAAATGACACTGACAATAACTTCACATGTGCGACCGGAGAAATGAGGCGGACACCGGCAAGATTGATTGTCCTCGTTTGGGGTTCCACCGTTTTCACACTGGATAGGCTTCTTTGTTGTTGTTGACGTAGTTGTTAGTGTTGTGGATACTGGTGTTGTCGTTGACGTAGTTGTTGATGTTGTGGATACTGGTGTTGTCGTTGATGTAGTTGTTGATGTTGTGGATACTGGTGTTGGGGATACTGTTGATGTCAGAGTTGTTGTTGTTGGTGAAGATGTTGACATTGTGGCTATTGGTGTTGATGTAGACATTGGTGTTGATGTTGCTGTTGTTGACGTAGACATTGGTGTTGATGTTGCTGTTGTTGACGTAGACATTGGAGTTGTATTTGCTGTTTTGGATGTAGAAATTGGTGATGTATTTGCTGGAGTTGGTGTTGATGTTGGTGTAGTGCTTGCTGGACCTGTAGAAGTTGCTGAAGATGATGTGTCTGTGACTTCAGCAGTTGTGCTTGTCACTTTGGATGTGGATGATGACACAGTCACGGCACTTGAACTTGGAGAAGTTGCTGAAGATGATGTGTCTGTGACTTCAGCAGTTGTGCCTATCCCTTCAGAAGTGGATGACAACACAGTCGTGGGATTTGAACCTTGAGAAGTTGCCGAAGATGTTGCGTCTGTCACTTCAGCAGTTGTGCTTAACACTTCGGATGTGGATGAAAACACAGTTGTGGGATTTGAACCTTGAGAAGTTGCTGAAGATGTTGTGTCTGTGACTTGAGCAGTTGTGCTTGTCCCTTCGGATGTGGATGTCAAGGCAATCGTGGGACTTGAACTTGGAGAAGTTGCTGAAGATGTTGTGTCTGTACTTTCAGAAGTTGTGCTTATCACTTCGGATGTGGATGACAACACAGTCGTGGGGTTTAAAATTGGAGCAGTTGCTGGAGCTGTTGTGTGTGTGACTTGAGCCGTTGTGCTTGTCCCTTCAGATGTGGATGACAACACAGTCGTGGGATTTGAACCTGTAGTAGTTGCTGAAGATGATGTGTCTGTGACTTCAGCAGTTGTGCTTGTCACTTCGGATGTGGATGAGGACACAGTCACGGCACTTGAACTTGGAAAAGTTGCTGAAGATGTTGTCTCTGTGACTTGAGCAGTTGTGCTTGTCCCTTCCGATGTGGAAGTCGAGACAGTCATGGGACTTGAACTTGGAGAAGTTGCTGAAGATGTTGTCTCTGTGACTTGAGCAGTTGTGCTTGTCCTTTCGGATGTGGATGTCGAGACAGTCGTGGGACTTGAACTTGGAGAAGTTGCTGAAGATATTGCGTCTGTGATTACAGCAGTTGTGCTTGTCCCTTCGGATGTGGATGTCGAGACAGTCGTAGGACTTGTACTTTGAGATGTTGCTGAAGATGTTGTCTCTGTGTCTTGAGCAGTTGTGCTTGTCCCTTCAGATGTGGATGTCGAGACAGTCGTGGGACTTGAACTTGGAGAAGTTGCTGAAGATGTTGTGTCTGTAATTTCAGCAGTTGTGCTTGTCCCTTCCGATGTGGATGTCGAGACAGTCGTGGGACTTGAACTTGGAAAAGTTGCTGTAGCTGTTGTCTCTGTGACTTGAGCAGTTGTGCTTGTCCCTTCCGATGTGGATGTCGAGACAGTTGTGGGACTTGAACTTGGAGAAGTTGCTGAAGATGTTGTCTCTGTGATTACAGCAGTTGTGCTTGTCCCTTCGGATGTGGATGTCGAGACAGTCGTAGAATTTGAACTTTGAGATGTTGCTGAAGATGTTGTCTCTGTGACTTGAGCAGTTGTGCTTGTCCCTTCGGATGTGGATGTCGAGACAGTCGTGGGACTTGAACTTGGAGAAGTTGCTGAAGATGTTGTCTCTGTGATTACAGCAGTTGTGCTTGTCCCTTCCGATGTGGATGTCGAGACAGTCGTGGGACTTGAACTTGGAGAAGTTGCTGTAGCTGTTATCTCAGTGACTTGAGCAGTTGTGCTTGTCCCTTCGGATGTGGATGTCGAGACAGTCGTGGGACTTGAACTTGGAGAAGTTGCTGAAGATGTTGTGTCTGTAATTTCAGCAGTTGTGCTTGTCCTTTCGGATGTGGATGTCAAGACAGTCGTGGGACTTGAACTTGGAGAAGTTGCTGAAGATGTTGTCTCTGTGACTTGAGCAGTTTTGCTTGTCCCTTCGGATGTGGATGTCGAGACAGTCGTGGGACTTGAACTTGGAAAAGTTGCTGTAGCTGTTGTCTCTGTGACTTGAGCAGTTGTGCTTGTCCCTTCCGATGTGGATGTCGAGACAGTTGTGGGACTTGAACTTGGAGAAGTTGCTGAAGATGTTGTGTCTGTAATTTCAGCAGTTGTGCTTGTCCCTTCGGATGTGGATGTCGAGACAGTCGTGGGACTTGAACTCGGAAAAGTTGCTGTAGCTGTTGTCTCTGTGACTTGAGCAGTTGTGCTTGTCCCTTCGGATGTGGATGTCGAGACAGTCGTGGGACTTGAACTTGGAAAAGTTGCTGTAGCTGTTGTCTCTGTGACTTGAGCAGTTGTGCTTGTCCCTTCCGATGTGGATGTCGAGACAGTTGTGGGACTTGAACTTGGAGAAGTTGCTGTAGCTGTTGTCTCTGTGACTTGAGCAGTTGTGCTTGTCCCTTCCGATGTGGATGTCGAGACAGTTGTGGGACTTGAACTTGGAGAAGTTGCTGAAGATGTTGTGTCTGTAATTTCAGCAGTTGTGCTTGTCCCTTCGGATGTGGATGTCGAGACAGTCGTGGGACTTGAACTCGGAAAAGTTGCTGTAGCTGTTGTCTCTGTGACTTGAGCAGTTGTGCTTGTCCCTTCCGATGTGGATGTCGAGACAGTTGTGGGACTTGAACTTGGAGAAGTTGCTGAAGATGTTGTCTCTGTGATTACAGCAGTTGTGCTTGTCCCTTCGGATGTGGATGACGAGACAGTTGTGGGATTTGAACTTGGAGAAGTTGCTGAAGATGTTGTGTCTGTAATTTCAGGATTTGTGCTTGTCCCTTTGGATGTGGATGTCGAGACAGTCGTAGGATTTGAACTTTGAGATGTTGCTGAAGATGTTGTCTCTGTGACTTGAGCAGTTGTCCTTGTCCCTTCGGATGTGGATGTCGAGACAGTCGTGGGACTTGAACTTGGAGAAGTTGCTGTAGCTGTGGTCTCTTTGACTTGAGCAGTTGTGCTTGTCCCTTCGGATGTGGATGTCGAGACAGTCGTGGGACTTGAACTTGGAAAAGTTGCTTTAGCTGTTGTCTCTGTGACTTGAGAAGTTGTGCTTGTCCCTTCCGATGTGGATGTCGAGACAGTTGTGGGACTTGAACTTGGAGAAGTTGCTGAAGATGTTGTGTCTGTAATTTCAGCAGTTGTGCTTGTCCCTTCAGATGTGGATGTCGAGACAGTCGTAGGACTTGAGCTTGGAGAAGTTGCTGAAGAAGTTGTCTCTGTGACTTGAGCAGTTGTGCTTGTCCCTTCGGATGTGGATGTCGAGACAGTCGTGGGACTTGAACTTGGAGAAGTTGCTGAAGATGTTGTGTCTGTAATTTCAGCAGTTGTGCTTGTCCCTTCGGATGTGGATGTCGAGACAGTCGTGGGACTTGAACTTGGAAAAGTTGCTGTAGCTGTTGTCTCTGTGACTTGAGCAGTTGTGCTTGTCCCTTCCGATGTGGATGTCGAGACAGTTGTGGGACTTGAACTTGGAGAAGTTGCTGAAGATGTTGTCTCTGTGATTACAGCAGTTGTGCTTGTCCCTTCGGATGTGGATGTCGAGACAGTTGTGGGACTTGAACTTGGAGAAGTTGCTGAAGATGTTGTGTCTGTAATTTCAGGAGTTGTGCTTGTCCCTTTGGATGTGGATGTCGAGACAGTCGTAGGATTTGAACTTTGAGATGTTGCTGAAGATGTTGTCTCTGTGACTTGAGCAGTTGTGCTTGTCCCTTCGGATGTGGATGTCGAGACAGTCGTGGGACTTGAACTTGGAAAAGTTGCTGTAGCTGTTGTCTCTGTGACTTGAGCAGTTGTGTTTGTCCCTTCGGATGAGGATGTCGAGACAGTCGTAGGATTTGAACTTTGAGAAGTTGCTGACGATATTGCGTCTGTGATTAGAGCAGTTGTGCTTGTCCCTTCGGATGTGGATGTTGAGACAGTCGTAGGACTTGAGCTTGGAGAAGTTGCTGAAGAAGTTGTCTCTGTGACTTGAGCAGTTGTGCTTGTCCCTTCGGATGTGGTTGTCGAGACAGTCGTGGGACTTGAACTTGGAAAAGTTGCTGTAGCTGTTGTCTCTGTGACTTGAGAAGTTGTGCTTGTCCCTTCCGATGTGGATGTCGAGACAGTTGTGGGACTTGAACTTGGAAAAGTTGCTGTAGCTGTTGTCTCTGTGACTTGAGCAGTTGTGCTTGTCCCTTCGGATGTGGATGTTGAGACAGTCGTGGGACTTAAACTTGGAAAAGTTGCTGTAGCTGTTGTCTCTGTGACTTGAGCAGTTGTGCTTGTCCCTTCGGATGTGGATGTTGAGACAGTCGTGGGACTTGAACTTGGAAAAGTTGCTGTAGCTGTTGTCTCTGTGACTTGAGAAGTTGTGCTTGTCCCTTCCGATGTGGATGTCGAGACAGTTGTGGGACTTGAACTTGGAGAAGTTGCTGAAGATGTTGTGTCTGTAATTTCAGCAGTTGTCTTTGTCCCTTCGGATGTGGATGTCGAGACAGTTGTGGGACTTGAACTTGGAGAAGTTGCTGAAGATGTTGTGTCTGTAATTTCAGAAGTTGTGCTTGTCCCTTCGGATGTGGATGTCGAGACAGTCGTAGGATTTGAACTTTGAGATGTTGCTGAAGAAGTTGTCTCTGTGAATAGAGCAGTTGTGCTTGTCCCTTCCGATGTGGATGTCGAGACAGTCGTGGGACTTGAACTTGGAGAAGTTGCTGTAACTGTTGTCTCTGTGACTTGAGCAGTTGTGCTTGTCCCTTCCGATGTGGATGTCGAGACAGTCGTGGGACTTGAACTTGGAGAAGTTGCTGAAGATGTTGTGTCTGTAATTTCAGCAGTTGTGCTTGTCCTTTCGGATGTGGATGTCAAGACAGTCGTGGGACTTGAACTTGGAGAAGTTGCTGAAGATGTTGTCTCTGTGATTACAGCAGTTGTGCTTGTCCCTTCGGATTTGGATGTCGAGACTGTTGTGGGACTTGAACTTGGAGAAGTTGCTGAAGATGTTGTGTCTGTAATTTCAGGAGTTGTGCTTGTCCCTTCGGATGTGGATGTCGAGACAGTCGTAGGATTTGAACTTTGAGATGTTTCTGAAGATGTTGTCTCTGTGACTTGAGCAGTTGTGCTTGTCCCTTCGGATGTGGATGTCGAGACAGTTGTGGGACTTGAACTTGGAGAAGTTGCTGTAGCTGTTGTCTCTGTGACTTGAGCAGTTGTGCTTGTCACTTCCGATGTGGATGTCGAGACAGTCATGGGACTTGAACTTGGAGAAGTTGCTGTAGCTGTTGTCTCTGTGACTTGAGCAGTTGTGCTTGTCCCTTCCGATGTGGATGTCGAGACAGTCATGGGACTTGAACTTGGAGAAGTTGCTGAAGATGTTGTGTCTGTAATTTCAGCAGTTGTGCTTGTCTTTTCGGATGTGGATGTCAAGACAGTCGTGGGACTTGAACTTGGAGAAGTTGCTGAAGATGTTGTGTCTGTAATTTCAGCAGTTGTGCTTGTCCTTTCGGATGTGGATGTCAAGACAGTCGTGGGACTTGAACTTGGAGAAGTTGCTGAAGATGTTGTCTCTGTGACTTGAGCAGTTGTGCTTGTCCCTTCGGATGTGGATGTCGAGACAGTCGTGGGACTTGAACTTGGAGAAGTTGCTGTAGCTGTTGTCTCTGTGACTTGAGCAGTTGTGCTTGTCCCTTCGGATGTGGATGTCGAGACAGTTGTGGGACTTGAACTTGGAGAAGTTGCTGTAGCTGTTGTCTCTGTGACTTGAACAGTTGTGCTTGTCACTTCCGATGTGGATGTCGAGACAGTCGTGGGACTTGAACTTGGAGAAGTTGCTGAAGATGTTGTGTCTGTAATTTCAGCAGTTGTGCTTGTCTTTTCGGATGTGGATGTCAAGACAGTCGTGGGACTTGAACTTGGAGAAGTTGCTGAAGATGTTGTGTCTGTAATTTCAGCAGTTGTGCTTGTCGTTTCGGATGTGGATGTCAAGACAGTCGTGGGACTTGAACTTGGAGAAGTTGCTGAAGATGTTGTCTCTGTGACTTGAGCAGTTGTGCTTGTCCCTTCGGATGTGGATGTCGAGACAGTCGTGGGACTTGAACTTGGAGAAGTTGCTGTAGCTGTTGTCTCTGTGACTTGAGCAGTTGTGCTTGTCCCTTCTAATGTGGATGTCGACACAGTTGTGGGACTTGAACTTGGAGAAGTTGCTGAAGATGTTGTGTCTGTAATTTCAGCAGGTGTGCTTGTCTCTTCCGATGTGGATGTCGAGACAGTCGTAGGACTTGAACTTTGAGATGTTGCTGAAGATGTTGTCTCTGTGACTTGAGCAGTTGTGCTTGTCCCTTCGGATGTGGATGTCGAGACAGTCGTGGGACTTGAACTTGGAAAAGTTGCTGTAGCTGTTGTCTCTGTGACTTGAGCAGTTGTGCTTGTCCCTTCCGATATGGATGTCGAGACAGTTGTGGGACTTGAACTTGGAAAAGTTGCTGTAGCTGTTGTCTCTGTGACTTGAGCAGTTGTGCTTGTCCCTTCGGATGTGGATGTCGAGACAGTCGTGGGACTTGAACTTGGAAAAGTTGCTGTAGCTGTTGTCTCTGTGACTTGAGTAGTTGTGCTTGTCCCTTCCGATGTGGATGTCGAGACAGTTGTGGGACTTGAACTTGGAGAAGTTGCTGAAGATGTTGTCTCTGTGATTACAGCAGTTGTGCTTGTCCCTTCGGATGTGGATGTCGAGACAGTTGTGGGACTTGAACTTGGAGAAGTTGCTGAAGATGTTGTGTCTGTAATTTCAGGAGTTGTGCTTGTCCCTTCGGATGTGGATGTCGAGACAGTCGTAGGATTTGAACTTTGAGATGTTGCTGAAGATGTTGTCTCTGTGACTTGAGCAGTTGTGCTTGTCCCTTCGGATGTGGATGTCGAGACAGTCGTGGGACTTGAACTTGGAGAAGTTGCTGAAGATGTTGTGTCTGTAATTTCAGCAGTTGTGCTTGTCCCTTCGGATGTGGATGTCGAGACAGTCGTAGGATTTGAACTTTGAGAAGTTGCTGAAGATGTTGTCTCTGTGACTTGAGCAGTTGTGCTTATCCCTTCGGATGTGGATGTCGAGACAGTCGTGGGACTTGAACTTTGAGATGTTGCTGAAGATGTTGTCTCTGTGACTTGAGCAGTTGTGCTTGTCCCTTCGGATGTGGATGTCGAGACAGTCGTGGGACTTGAACTTGGAGAAGTTGCTGAAGAAGTTGTCTCTGTGACTTGAGCAGTTGTGCTTGTCCCTTCGGATGTGGATGTCGAGACAGTCGTGGGACTTGAACTTGGAAAAGTTGCTGTAGCTGTTGTCTCTGTGACTTGATCAGTTGTGCTTGTCCCTTCCGATGTGGATGTCGAGACAGTTGTGGGACTTGAACTTTGAGAAGTTGCTGAAGATGTTGTGTCTGTAATTTCAGCAGTTGTGCTTGTCCCTTCGGATGTGGATGTCGAGACAGTCGTGGGACTTGAACTTGGAGAAGTTGCTGAAGATGTTGTGTCTGTAATTTCAGCAGTTGTGCTTGTCCTTTCGGATGTGGATGTCAAGACAGTCGTGGGACTTGAACTTGGAGAAGTTGCTGTAGCTGTTGTCTCTGTGACTTGAGCAGTTGTGCTTGTCCCATCGGATGTGGATGTCGAGACAGTCGTGGGACTTGAACTTGGAGAAGTTGCTGAAGATGTTGTGTCTGTAATTTCAGCAGTTGTGCTTGTCCCTTCGGATGTGGATGTCGAGACAGTCGTAGGATTTGAACTTTGAGATGTTGCTGAAGATGTTGTCTCTGTGACTTGAGCAGTTGTGCTTGTCCCTTCGGATGTGGATGTCGAGACAGTCGTAGGACTTGAACTTGGAGAAGTTGCTGAAGATGTTGTCTCTGTGACTTGAGCAGTTGTGCTTGTCCCTTCCGATGTGGATGTCGAGACAGTCGTGGGACTTGAACTTGGAGAAGTTGCTGTAGCTGTTGTCTCTGTGACTTGAGCAGTTGTGCTTGTCCCTTCGGATGTGGATGTCGAGACAGTCGTGGGACTTGAACTTGGAGAAGTTGCTGAAGATGTTGTGTCTGTAATTTCAGCAGTTGTGCTTGTCCTTTCGGATGTGGATGTCAAGACAGTCGTGGGACTTGAACTTGGAGAAGTTGCTGAAGATGTTGTCTCTGTGACTTGAGCAGTTGTGCTTGTCCCTTCGGATTTGGATGTCGAGACAGTCGTGGGACTTGAACTTGGAGAAGTTGCTGTAGCTGTTGTCTCTGTGACTTGAGCAGTTGTGCTTGTCCCTTCTAATGTGGATGTCGACAGAGTTGTGGGACTTGAACTTGGAGAAGTTGCTGAAGATGTTGTGTCTGTAATTTCAGCAGGTGTGCTTGTCCCTTCGGATGTGGATGTCGAGACAGTCGTAGGATTTGAACTTTGAGAAGTTGCTGAAGATGTTGTGTCTGTAATTTCAGCAGTTGTGCTTGTCCCTTCGGATGTGGATGTTGAGACAGTCGTAGGATTTGAACTTTGAGAAGTTGCTGAAGATGTTGTCTCTGTGACTTGAGCAGTTGTGCTTGTCCCTTCGGATGTGGATGTCGAGACAGTCGTGGGACTTGAACTTTGAGATGTTGCTGAAGATGTTGTCTCTGTGACTTGAGCAGTTGTGCTTGTCCCTTCGGATGTGGATGTCGAGACAGTCGTGGGACTTGAACTTGGAGAAGTTGCTGAAGAAGTTGTCTCTGTGACTTGAGCAGTTGTGCTTGTCCCTTCGGATGTGGATGTCGAGACAGTCGTGGGACTTGAACTTGGAAAAGTTGCTGTAGCTGTTGTCTCTGTGACTTGATCAGTTGTGCTTGTCCCTTCCGATGTGGATGTCGAGACAGTTGTGGGACTTGAACTTGGAGAAGTTGCTGAAGATGTTGTGTCTGTAATTTCAGCAGTTGTGCTTGTCCCTTCGGATGTGGATGTCGAGACAGTCGTGGGACTTGAACTTGGAGAAGTTGCTGAAGATGTTGTCTCTGTGACTTGAGCAGTTGTGCTTGTCCCTTCGGATGTGGATGTCGAGACAGTCGTGGGACTTGAACTTGGAGAAGTTGCTGAAGATGTTGTGTCTGTAATTTCAGCAGTTGTGCTTGTCCTTTCGGATGTGGATGTCAAGACAGTCGTGGGACTTGAACTTGGAGAAGTTGCTGTAGCTGTTGTCTCTGTGACTTGAGCAGTTGTGCTTGTCCCTTCGGATGTGGATGTCGAGACAGTCGTGGGACTTGAACTTGGAGAAGTTGCTGAAGAAGTTGTCTCTGTGACTTGAGCAGTTTTGCTTGTCCCTTCGGATGTGGATGTCGAGACAGTCGTGGGACTTGAACTTGGAAAAGTTGCTGTAGCTGTTGTCTCTGTGACTTGATCAGTTGTGCTTGTCCCTTCCGATGTGGATGTCGAGACAGTTGTGGGACTTGAACTTGGAGAAGTTGCTGAAGATGTTGTGTCTGTAATTTCAGCAGTTGTGCTTGTCCCTTCGGATGTGGATGTCGAGACAGTCGTGGGACTTGAACTTGGAGAAGTTGCTGAAGATGTTGTCTCTGTGACTTGAGCAGTTGTGCTTGTCCCTTCGGATGTGGATGTCGAGACAGTCGTGGGACTTGAACTTGGAGAAGTTGCTGAAGATGTTGTGTCTGTAATTTCAGCAGTTGTGCTTGTCCTTTCGGATGTGGATGTCAAGACAGTCGTGGGACTTGAACTTGGAGAAGTTGCTGAAGATGTTGTCTCTGTGACTTGAGCAGTTGTGCTTGTCCCTTCGGATGTGGATGTCGAGACAGTCGTGGGACTTGAACTTGGAAAAGTTGCTGTAGCTGTTGTCTCTGTGACTTGAGCAGTTGTGCTTGTCCCTTCCGATGTGTATGTCGAGACAGTTGTGGGACTTGAACTTGGAGAAGTTGCTGAAGATGTTGTGTCTGTGATTACAGCAGTTGTGCTTGTCCCTTCGGATGTGGATGTCGAGACAGTCGTAGGACTTGAACTTTGAGATGTTGGTGAAGATGTTGTGTCTGTAATTTCAGCAGGTGTGCTTGTCCCTTCCGATGTGGATGTCGAGACAGTCTTAGGACTTGAACTTTGAGATGTTGCTGAAGATGTTGTCTCTGTGACTTGAGCAGTTGTGCTTGTCCCTTCGGATGTGGATGTCGAGACAGTCGTGGGACTTGAACTTGGAAAAGTTGCTGTAGCTGTTGTCTCTGTGACTTGAGCAGTTGTGCTTGTCCCTTCCGATGTGGATGTCGAGAAAGTTGTGGGACTTGAACTTGGAAAAGTTGCTGTAGCTGTTGTCTCTGTGACTTGAGCAGTTGTGCTTGTCCCTTCGGATGTGGATGTCGAGACAGTCATGGGACTTGAACTTGGAAAAGTTGCTGTAGCTGTTGTCTCTGTGACTTGAACAGTTGTGCTTGTCCTTTCCGATGTGGATGTCGAGACAGTTGTGGGACTTGAACTTGGAGAAGTTGCTGAAGATGTTGTCTCTGTGATTACAGCAGTTGTGCTTGTCCCTTCGGATGTGGATGTCGAGACAGTTGTGGGACTTGAACTTGGAGAAGTTGCTGAAGATGTTGTGTCTGTAATTTCAGGAGTTGTGCTTGTCCCTTCGGATGTGGATGTCGAGACAGTCGTAGGATTTGAACTTTGAGATGTTGCTGAAGATGTTGTCTCTGTGACTTGAGCAGATGTGCTTGTCCCTTCGGATGTGGATGTCGAGAAAGTCGTGGGACTTGAACTTGGAGAAGTTGCTGAAGATGTTGTGTCTGTAATTTCAGCAGTTGTGCTTGTCCCTTCGGATGTGGATGTCGAGACAGTCATAGGATTTGAACTTTGAGAAGTTGCTGAAGATGTTGTCTCTGTGACTTGAGCAGTTGTGCTTGTCCCTTTGGATGTGGATGTCGAGACAGTCGTGAGACTTGAACTTGGAGAAGTTGCTGTAGCTGTTGTCTCTGTGACTTGAGCAGTTGTGCTTGTCCCTTCTAATGTGGATGTCGACACAGTTGTGGGACTTGAACTTGGAGAAGTTGCTGAAGATGTTGTGTCTGTAATTTCAGCAGGTGTGCTTGTCCCTTCCGATGTGGATGTCGAGACAGTCGTAGGACTTGAACTTTGAGATGTTGCTGAAGATGTTGTCTCTGTGACTTGAGCAGTTGTGCTTGTCCCTTCGGATGTGGATGTCGAGACAGTCGTGGGACTTGAACTTGGAGAAGTTGCTGAAGAAGTTGTCTCTGTGACTTGAGCAGTTGTGCTTGTCCCTTCGGATGTGGATGTCGAGACAGTCGTGGGACTTGAACTTGGAAAAGTTGCTGTAGCTGTTGTCTCTGTGACTTGATCAGTTGTGCTTGTCCCTTCCGATGTGGATGTCGAGACAGTTGTGGGACTTGAACTTGGAGAAGTTGCTGAAGATGTTGTGTCTGTAATTTCAGCAGTTGTGCTTGTCCCTTCGGATGTGGATGTCGAGACAGTCGTGGGACTTGAACTTGGAGAAGTTGCTGAAGATGTTGTCTCTGTGACTTGAGCAGTTGTGCTTGTCCCTTCGGATGTGGATGTCGAGACAGTCGTGGGACTTGAACTTGGAGAAGTTGCTGAAGATGTTGTGTCTGTAATTTCAGCAGTTGTGCTTGTCCTTTCGGATGTGGATGTCAAGACAGTCGTGGGACTTGAACTTGGAGAAGTTGCTGAAGAAGTTGTCTCTGTGACTTGAGCAGTTGTGCTTGTCCCTTCGGATGTGGATGTCGAGACAGTCGTGGGACTTGAACTTGGAAAAGTTGCTGTAGCTGTTGTCTCTGTGACTTGAGCAGTTGTGCTTGTCCCTTCCGATGTGTATGTCGAGACAGTTGTGGGACTTGAACTTGGAGAAGTTGCTGAAGATGTTGTGTCTGTGATTACAGCAGTTGTGCTTGTCCCTTCGGATGTGGATGTCGAGACAGTTGTGGGACTTGAACTTGGAGAAGTTGCTGAAGATGTTGTGTCTGTAATTTCAGCAGTTGTGCTTGTCCCTTCGGATGTGGATGTCGAGACAGTCGTAGGACTTGAACTTTGAGATGTTGCTGAAGATGTTGTCTCTGTGACTTGAGCAGTTGTGCTTGTCCCATCGGATGTGGATGTCGAGACAGTCGTGGGACTTGAACTTGGAGAAGTTGCTGAAGAAGTTGTCTCTGTGACTTGAGCAGTTGTGCTTGTCCCTTCGGATGTGGATGTCGAGACAGTCGTGGGACTTGAACTTGGAAAAGTTGCTGTAGCTGTTGTCTCTGTGACTTGAGCAGTTGTGCTTGTCCCTTCCGATGTGGATGTCGAGACAGTTGTGGGACTTGAACTTGGAGAAGTTGCTGAAGATGTTGTGTCTGTAATTTCAGCAGTTGTGCTTGTCCCTTCGGATGTGGATGTCGAGACAGTCGTAGGATTTGAACTTTGAGATGTTGCTGAAGATGTTGTCTCTGTGACTTGAGCAGTTGTGCTTGTCCCTTCGGATGTGGATGTAGAGACAGTCGTGGGACTTGAACTTGGAGAAGTTGCTGTAGCTGTTGTCTCTGTGACTTGAGCAGTTGTGCTTGTCCCTTCCGATGTGGATGTCGAGACAGTCGTGGGACTTGAACTTGGAGAAGTTGCTGAAGATGTTGTGTCTGTAATTTCAGCAGTTGTGCTTGTCCTTTCGGATGTGGATGTCAAAACAGTCGTGGAACTTGAACTTGGAGAAGTTGCTGAAGATGTTGCCTCTGTGATTACAGCAGTTGTGCTTGTCCCTTCGGATGTGGATGTCGAGACAGTTGTGGGACTTGAACTTGGAGAAGTTGCTGAAGATGTTGTGTCTGTAATTTCAGGAGTTGTGCTTGTCCCTTCGGATGTGGATGTCGAGACAGTCGTGGGACTCGAACTTGGAGAAGTTGCTGAAGATGTTGTCTCTGTGAATTGAGCAGTTGTGCTTGTCCCTTCGGATGTGGATGTCGAGACAGTCGTGGGACTTGAACTTGGAGAAGTTGCTGTAGCTGTTGTCTCTGTGACTTGAGCAGTTGTGCTTGTCCCTTCCGATGTGGATGTCGAGATAGTCGTGGGACTTGAACTTGGAGAAGTTGCTTTAGCTGTTGTCTCTGTGACTTGAACAGTTGTGCTTGTCCCTTCCGATGTGGATGTCGAGACAGTCGTGGGACTTGAACTTGGAGAAGTTGCTGAAGATGTTGTCTCTGTGATTACAGCAGTTGTGCTTGTCCCTTCAGATGTGGATGTCGAGACAGTCGTGGGATTTGAACTTGGAGATGTTGCTGAAGATGTTGTCTCTGTGACTTGAGCAGTTGTGCTTGTCCCTTCGGAAGTGGATGTCGAGACAGTCGTGGGACTTGAACTTGGAGAAGTTGCTGAAGATATTGCGTCTGTGATTACAGCAGTTGTGCTTGTCCCTTCGGATGTGGATGTCGAGACAGTCGTGGGACTCGAACTTGGAGAAGTTGCTGAAGATGTTGTCTCTGTGAATACAGCAGTTGTGCTTGTCCTTTCGGATGTGGATGTCAAGACAGTCGTGGGACTTGAACTTGGAGAAGTTGCTGAAGATGTTGTGTCTGTAATTTCAGCAGTTGTGCTTGTCCTTTCAGATGTGGATGTCAAGACAGTCGTGGGACTTGAACTTGGAGAAGTTGCTGAAGATATTGCGTCTGTGATTATAGCAGTTGTGCTTGTCCCTTCAGATGTGGATGTCGAGACAGTCGTGGGACTTGAACTTGGAGAAGTTGCTGTAGCTGTTGTCTCTGTGACTTGAGCAGTTGTGCTTGTCCCTTCCGATGTGGATGTCGAGACAGTTGTGGGACTTGAACTTGGAGAAGTTGCTGAAGATATTGCGTCTGTGATTACAGCAGTTGTGCTTGTCCCTTCCGATGTGGATGTCGAGACAGTCGTGGGACTTGAACTTGGAGAAGTTGCTGTAGCTGTTGTCTCTGTGACTTGAGCAGTTGTGCTTGTCCCTTCGGATGTGGATGTCGAGACAGTCGTGGGACTTGAACTTGGAGAAGTTGTTGAAGATGTTGTGTCTGTGACTTGAGCAGTTGTGCTTGTCCCTTCGGATGTGGATGTCGAAACAGTCGTGGGACTTGAACTTGGAGAAGTTGTCTCTGTGACTTGAGCAGTTGTGCTTGTCCCTTCGGATGTGGATGTCGAGACAGTCGTGGGACTTGAACTTGGAGAAGTTGCTGTAGCTGTTGTCTCTGTGACTTGAGCAGTTGTGCTTGTGCCTTCCGATGTGGATGTCGAGACAGTTGTGGGACTTGAACTTGGAGAAGTTGTTGAAGTTGTTGTATCTGTAATTTCAGCAGTTGTGCTTGTCCCTTCGGATGTGGATGTCGAGACAGTCGTGGGACTTGAACTTGAAGAAGTTGCTGAAGAAGTTGTCTCTGTGACTTGAGCAGTTGTGCTTGTCCCTTCGGATGTGGATGTCGAGACAGTCGTGGGACTTGAACTTGGAAAAGTTGCTGTAGCTGTTGTCTCTGTGACTTGAGAAGTCGTGCTTGTCCCTTCGGATGTGGATGTCAAGACAGTCGTGGGACTTGAACTTGGAGAAGTTGCTGAAGATGTTGTCTCTGTGATTACAGCAGTTGTGCTTGTCCCTTCGGATGTGGATGTCGAGACAGTCGTGGGACTTGAACTTGGAGAAGTTGCTGAAGATGATGTCTCTGTGACTTGAACAGTTGTGCTTGTCCCTTCCGATGTGGATGTCGAGACAGTCGTGGGACTTGAACTTGGAGAAGTTGCTGAAGATGTTGTCTCTGTGACTTGAACAGTTGTGCTTGTCCCTTCCGATGTGGATGTCGAGATAGTCGTGGGACTTGAACTTGGAGAAGTTGCTTTAGCTGTTGTCTCTGTGACTTGAACAGTTGTGCTTGTCCCTTCCGATGTGGATGTCGAGACAGTCGTGGGACTTGAACTTGGAGAAGTTTCTGAAGAAGTTGTCTCTGTGACTTGAACAGTTGTGCTTGTCCCTTCCGATGTGGATGTCGAGACAGTCGTGGGACTTGAACTTGGAGAAGTTGCTGTAGCTGTTGTCTCTGTGACTTGAGCAGTTGTGCTTGTCCCTTCCGATGTGGATGTCGAGACAGTCGTGGGACTTGAACTTGGAGAAGTTGCTGAAGATGTTGTGTCTGTAATTTCAGCAGTTGTGCTTGTCCTTTCGGATGTGGATGTCGAGACAGTTGTGGGACTTGAACTTGGAGAAGTTGCTGTAGCTGTTGTCTCTGTGACTTGAGCAGTTGTGCTTGTCCCTTCCGATGTGGATGGCGAGACAGTCGTGGGACTTGAACTTGGAGAAGTTGCTGTAGCTGTTGTCTCTGTGACTTGAGCAGTTGTGCTTGTCCCTTCCGATGTGGATGTCGAGACAGTCGTGGGACTTGAACTTGGAGAAGTTGCTGAAGATGTTGTGTCTGTAATTTCAGCAGTTGTGCTTGTCCTTTCGGATGTGGATGTCAAGACAGTCGTGGGACTTGAACTTTGAGAAGTTGCTGAAGATGTTGTGTCTGTAATTTCAGCAGTTGTGCTTGTCCTTTCGGATGTGGATGTCAAGACAGTCGTGGGACTTGAACTTGGAGAAGTTGCTGAAGATGTTGTCTCTGTGATTACAGCAGTTGTGCTTGTCCCTTCGGATGTCGATGTCGAGACAGTTGTGGGACTTGAACTTGGAGAAGTTGCTGAAGATGTTGTGTCTGTAATTTCAGCAGTTGTGCTTGTCCCTTCGGATGTGGATGTCGAGACAGTTGTGGGACTTGAACTTGGAGAAGTTGCTGAAGATGTTGTGTCTGTAATTTCAGCAGTTGTGCTTGTCCTTTCGGATGTGGATGTCGAGACAGTCGTGGGACTTGAACTTGGAGAAGTTGCTGAAGATGTGGTGTCTGTAATTTCAGCAGTTGTGCTTGTCCTTTCGGATGTGGATGTCGAGACAGTCGTGGGACTTGAACTTGGAGAAGTTGCTGTAGCTGTTGTCTCTGTGACTTGAGCAGTTGTGCTTGTCCCTTCCGATGTGGATGGCGAGACAGTCGTGGGACTTGAACTTGGAGAAGTTGCTGTAGCTGTTGTCTCTGTGACTTGAGCAGTTGTGCTTGTCCCTTCGGATGTGGATGTCGAGACAGTCGTGGGACTTGAACTTGGAGAAGTTGCTGAAGATGTTGTGTCTGTAATTTCAGCAGTTGTGCTTGTCCTTTCGGATGTGGATGTCAAGACAGTTGTGGGACTTGAACTTGGAGAAGTTGCTGAAGATGTTGTGTCTGTAATTTCAGCAGTTGTGCTTGTCCTTTCGGATGTGGATGTCAAGACAGTCGTGGGACTTGAACTTGGAGAAGTTGCTGAAGATGTTGTCTCTGTGATTACAGCAGTTGTGCTTGTCCCTTCGGATGTGGATGTCGAGACAGTTGTGGGACTTGAACTTGGAGAAGTTGCTGAAGATGTTGTGTCTGTAATTCCAGCAGTTTTGCTTGTCCCTTCGGATGTGGATGTCGAGACAGTTGTGGGACTTGAACTTGGAGAAGTTGCTGAAGATGTTGTGTCTGTAATTTCAGCAGTTGTGCTTGTCCTTTCGGATGTGGATGTTGAGACAGTCGTGGGACTTGAACTTGGGGAAGTTGCTGTAGCTGTTGTCTCTGTGACTTGAGCAGTTGTGCTTGTCCCTTCCGATGTGGATGTCGAGACAGTCGTGGGACTTGAACTTGGAGAAGTTGCTGTAGCTGTTGTCTCTGTGACTTGAGCAGTTGTGCTTGTCCCTTCCGATGTGGATGTCGAGACAGTTGTGGGACTTGAACTTGGAGAAGTTGCTGAAGATATTGCGTCTGTGATTACAGCAGTTGTGCTTGTCCCTTCGGATGTGGATGTCGAGACAGTCGTAGGATTTGAACTTTGAGATGTTGCTTTAGCTGTTGTCTCTGTGACTTGAGCAGTTGTGCTTGTCCATTCCGATGTGGATGTCGAGACAGTCGTGGGACTTGAACTTGGAGAAGTTGCTGAAGATGTTGTCTCTGTGACTTGAACAGTTGTGCTTGTCCCTTCCGATGTGGATGTCGAGACAGTCGTGGGACTTGAACTTGGAGAAGTTGCTTCAGCTGTTGTCTCTGTGACTTGAACAGTTGTGCTTGTCCCTTCCGATGTGGATGTCGAGACAGTCATGGGACTTGAACTTGGAGAAGTTGCTGTAGCTGTTGTCTCTGTGACTTGAACAGTTGTGCTTGTCCCTTCCGATGTGGATGTCGAGACAGTCGTGGGACTTGAACTTGGAGAAGTTGCTGAAGATATTGCGTCTGTGATTACAGCAGTTGTGCTTGTCCCTTCGGATGTGGATGTCGAGACAGTCGTAGGATTTGAACTTTGAGATGTTGCTTTAGCTGTTGTCTCTGTGACTTGAGCAGTTGTGCTTGTCCATTCCGATGTGGATGTCGAGACAGTCGTGGGACTTGAACTTGGAGAAGATGCTGAAGATGTTGTCTCTGTGACTTGAACAGTTGTGCTTGTCCCTTCCGATGTGGATGTCGAGACAGTCGTGGGACTTGAACTTGGAGAAGTTGCTTTAGCTGTTGTCTCTGTGACTTGAACAGTTGTGCTTGTCCCTTCCGATGTGGATGTCGAGACAGTCATGGGACTTGAACTTGGAGAAGTTGCTGTAGCTGTTCTCTCTGTGACTTGAACAGTTGTGCTTGTCCCTTCCGATGTGGATGTCGAGACAGTCGTGGGACTTGAACTTGGAGAAGTTGCTGTAGCTGTTGTCTCTGTGACTTGAGCAGTTGTGCTTGTCCCTTCGGATGTGGATGTCGAGACAGTCGTGGGACTTGAACTTGGAGAAGTTGCTGAAGATGTTGTGTCTGTAATTTCAGCAGTTGTGCTTGTCCTTTCGGATGTGGATGTCAAGACAGTCGTGGGACTTGAACTTGGAGAAGTTGCTGAAGATGTTGTCTCTGTGATTACAGCAGTTGTGCTTGTCCCTTCGGATGTCGATGTCGAGACAGTTGTGGGACTTGAACTTGGAGAAATTGCTGAAGATGTTGTGTCTGTAATTTCAGCAGTTGTGCTTGTCCTTTCGGATGTGGATGTCGAGACAGTCGTGGGACTTGAACTTGGAGAAGTTGCTGTAGCTGTTGTCTCTGTGACTAGAGCAGTTGTGCTTGTCCCTTCCGATCTGGATGTCGAGACAGTCGTGGGACTTGAACTTGGAGAAGTTGCTTTAGCTGTTGTCTCTGTGACTTGAGCAGTTGTGCTTGTCCCTTCCGATGTGGATGTCGAGACAGTTGTGGGACTTGAACTTGGAGAAGTTGCTGAAGATGTTGTCTCTGTGACTTGAACAGTTTTGCTTGTCCCTTCCGATGTGGATGTCAAGACAGTCGTGGGACTTGAACTTGGAGAAGTTGCTGAAGATGTTGTCTCTGTGACTTGAACAGTTGTGCTTGTCCCTTCCGATGTGGATGTCGAGACAGTCGTGGGACTTGAACTTGGAGAAGTTGCTTTAGCTGTTGTCTCTGTGACTTGAACAGTTGTGCTTGTCCCTTCCGATGCGGATGTCGAGACAGTCGTGGGACTTGAACTTGGAGAAGTTGCTGTAGCTGTTGTCTCTGTGACTTGAACAGTTGTGCTTGTCCCTTCCGATGTGGATGTCGAGACAGTCGTGGGACTTGAACTTGGAGAAGTTGCTGAAGATGTTGTGTCTGTAATTTCAGCAGTTGTGCTGGTCCTTTCGGATGTGGAAGTCGAGACAGTCGTGGGACTTGAACTTGGAGAAGTTGCTGTAGCTGTTGTCTCTGTGACTTGAGCAGTTGTGCTTGTCCCTTCCGATGTGGATGGCGAGACAGTCGTGGGACTTGAACTTGGAGAAGTTGCTGTAGCTGTTGTCTCTGTGACTTGAGCAGTTGTGCTTGTCCCTTCCGATGTGGATGTCGAGACAGTCGTGGTACTTGAACTTGGAGAAGTTGCTGAAGATGTTGTGTCTGTAATTTCAGCAGTTGTGCTTGTCCTTTCGGATGTGGATGTCAAGACAGTCGTGGGACTTGAACTTGGAGAAGTTGCTGAAGATGTTGTGTCTGTAATTTCAGCAGTTGTGCTTGTCCTTTCGGATGTGGATGTCAAGACAGTCGTGGGACTTGAACTTGGAGAAGTTGCTGAAGATGTTGTCTCTGTGATTACAGCAGTTGTGCTTGTCCCTTCGGATGTCGATGTCGAGACAGTTGTGGGACTTGAACTTGGAGAAGTTGCTGAAGATGTTGTGTCTGTAATTTCAGCAGTTGTGCTTGTCCCTTCGGATGTGGATGTCGAGACAGTCGTGGGACTTGAACTTGGAGAAGTTGCTGAAGATGTTGTGTCTGTAATTTCAGCAGTTGTGCTTGTCCTTTCGGATGTGGATGTCGAGACAGTCGTGGGACTTGAACTTGGAGAAGTTGCTGAAGATGTGGTGTCTGTAATTTCAGCAGTTGTGCTTGTCCTTTCGGATGTGGATGTCGAGACAGTCGTGGGACTTGAACTTGGAGAAGTTGCTGAAGATGTGGTGTCTGTAATTTCAGCAGTTGTGCTTGTCCTTTCGGATGTGGATGTCGAGACAGTCGTGGGACTTGAACTTGGAGAAGTTGCTGTAGCTGTTGTCTCTGTGACTTGAGCAGTTGTGCTTGTCCCTTCCGATGTGGATGGCGAGACAGTCGTGGGACTTGAACTTGGAGAAGTTGCTGTAGCTGTTGTCTCTGTGACTTGAGCAGTTGTGCTTGTCCCTTCGGATGTGGATGTCGAGACAGTCGTGGGACTTGAACTTGGAGAAGTTGCTGAAGATGTTGTGTCTGTAATTTCAGCAGTTGTGCTTGTCCTTTCGGATGTGGATGTCAAGACAGTCGTGGGACTTGAACTTGGAGAAGTTGCTGTAGCTGTTGTCTCTGTGACTTGAGCAGTTGTGCTTGTCCCTTCGGATGTGGATGTCGAGACAGTCGTGGGACTTGAACTTGGAGAAGTTGCTGAAGATGTTGTGTCTGTAATTTCAGCAGTTGTGCTTGTCCTTTCGGATGTGGATGTCAAGACAGTCGTGGGACTTGAACTTGGAGAAGTTGCTGAAGATGTTGTCTCTGTGATTACAGCAGTTGTGCTTGTCCCTTCGGATGTCGATGTCGAGACAGTTGTGGGACTTGAACTTGGAGAAGTTGCTGAAGATGTTGTGTCTGTAATTTCAGCAGTTGTGCTTGTCCCTTCGGATGTGGATGTCGAGACAGTTGTGGGACTTGAACTTGGAGAAGTTGCTGAAGATGTTGTGTCTGTAATTTCAGCAGTTGTGCTTGTCCTTTCGGATGTGGATGTCGAGACAGTCGTGGGACTTGAACTTGGAGAAGTTGCTGAAGATATTGCGTCTGTGATTACAGCAGTTGTGCTTGTCCCTTCGGATGTGGATGTCGAGACAGTCGTAGGATTTGAACTTTGAGATGTTGCTTTAGCTGTTGTCTCTGTGACTTGAGCAGTTGTGCTTGTCCATTCCGATGTGGATGTCGAGACAGTCGTGGGACTTGAACTTGGAGAAGATGCTGAAGATGTTGTCTCTGTGACTTGAACAGTTGTGCTTGTCCCTTCCGATGTGGATGTCGAGACAGTCGTGGGACTTGAACTTGGAGAAGTTGCTTTAGCTGTTGTCTCTGTGACTTGAACAGTTGTGCTTGTCCCTTCCGATGTGGATGTCGAGACAGTCATGGGACTTGAACTTGGAGAAGTTGCTGTAGCTGTTGTCTCTGTGACTTGAACAGTTGTGCTTGTCCCTTCCGATGTGGATGTCGAGACAGTCGTGGGACTTGAACTTGGAGAAGTTGCTGTAGCTGTTGTCTCTGTGACTTGAGCAGTTGTGCTTGTCCCTTCGGATGTGGATGTCGAGACAGTCGTGGGACTTGAACTTGGAGAAGTTGCTGAAGATGTTGTGTCTGTAATTTCAGCAGTTGTGCTTGTCCTTTCGGATGTGGATGTCAAGACAGTCGTGGGACTTGAACTTGGAGAAGTTGCTGAAGATGTTGTCTCTGTGATTACAGCAGTTGTGCTTGTCCCTTCGGATGTCGATGTCGAGACAGTTGTGGGACTTGAACTTGGAGAAATTGCTGAAGATGTTGTGTCTGTAATTTCAGCAGTTGTGCTTGTCCTTTCGGATGTGGATGTCGAGACAGTCGTGGGACTTGAACTTGGAGAAGTTGCTGTAGCTGTTGTCTCTGTGACTAGAGCAGTTGTGCTTGTCCCTTCCGATCTGGATGTCGAGACAGTCGTGGGACTTGAACTTGGAGAAGTTGCTTTAGCTGTTGTCTCTGTGACTTGAGCAGTTGTGCTTGTCCCTTCCGATGTGGATGTCGAGACAGTTGTGGGACTTGAACTTGGAGAAGTTGCTGAAGATGTTGTCTCTGTGACTTGAACAGTTTTGCTTGTCCCTTCCGATGTGGATGTCAAGACAGTCGTGGGACTTGAACTTGGAGAAGTTGCTGAAGATGTTGTCTCTGTGACTTGAACAGTTGTGCTTGTCCCTTCCGATGTGGATGTCGAGACAGTCGTGGGACTTGAACTTGGAGAAGTTGCTTTAGCTGTTGTCTCTGTGACTTGAACAGTTGTGCTTGTCCCTTCCGATGCGGATGTCGAGACAGTCGTGGGACTTGAACTTGGAGAAGTTGCTGTAGCTGTTGTCTCTGTGACTTGAACAGTTGTGCTTGTCCCTTCCGATGTGGATGTCGAGACAGTCGTGGGACTTGAACTTGGAGAAGTTGCTGAAGATGTTGTGTCTGTAATTTCAGCAGTTGTGCTGGTCCTTTCGGATGTGGAAGTCGAGACAGTCGTGGGACTTGAACTTGGAGAAGTTGCTGTAGCTGTTGTCTCTGTGACTTGAGCAGTTGTGCTTGTCCCTTCCGATGTGGATGGCGAGACAGTCGTGGGACTTGAACTTGGAGAAGTTGCTGTAGCTGTTGTCTCTGTGACTTGAGCAGTTGTGCTTGTCCCTTCCGATGTGGATGTCGAGACAGTCGTGGTACTTGAACTTGGAGAAGTTGCTGAAGATGTTGTGTCTGTAATTTCAGCAGTTGTGCTTGTCCTTTCGGATGTGGATGTCAAGACAGTCGTGGGACTTGAACTTGGAGAAGTTGCTGAAGATGTTGTGTCTGTAATTTCAGCAGTTGTGCTTGTCCTTTCGGATGTGGATGTCAAGACAGTCGTGGGACTTGAACTTGGAGAAGTTGCTGAAGATGTTGTCTCTGTGATTACAGCAGTTGTGCTTGTCCCTTCGGATGTCGATGTCGAGACAGTTGTGGGACTTGAACTTGGAGAAGTTGCTGAAGATGTTGTGTCTGTAATTTCAGCAGTTGTGCTTGTCCCTTCGGATGTGGATGTCGAGACAGTCGTGGGACTTGAACTTGGAGAAGTTGCTGAAGATGTTGTGTCTGTAATTTCAGCAGTTGTGCTTGTCCTTTCGGATGTGGATGTCGAGACAGTCGTGGGACTTGAACTTGGAGAAGTTGCTGAAGATGTGGTGTCTGTAATTTCAGCAGTTGTGCTTGTCCTTTCGGATGTGGATGTCGAGACAGTCGTGGGACTTGAACTTGGAGAAGTTGCTGAAGATGTGGTGTCTGTAATTTCAGCAGTTGTGCTTGTCCTTTCGGATGTGGATGTCGAGACAGTCGTGGGACTTGAACTTGGAGAAGTTGCTGTAGCTGTTGTCTCTGTGACTTGAGCAGTTGTGCTTGTCCCTTCCGATGTGGATGGCGAGACAGTCGTGGGACTTGAACTTGGAGAAGTTGCTGTAGCTGTTGTCTCTGTGACTTGAGCAGTTGTGCTTGTCCCTTCGGATGTGGATGTCGAGACAGTCGTGGGACTTGAACTTGGAGAAGTTGCTGAAGATGTTGTGTCTGTAATTTCAGCAGTTGTGCTTGTCCTTTCGGATGTGGATGTCAAGACAGTCGTGGGACTTGAACTTGGAGAAGTTGCTGTAGCTGTTGTCTCTGTGACTTGAGCAGTTGTGCTTGTCCCTTCGGATGTGGATGTCGAGACAGTCGTGGGACTTGAACTTGGAGAAGTTGCTGAAGATGTTGTGTCTGTAATTTCAGCAGTTGTGCTTGTCCTTTCGGATGTGGATGTCAAGACAGTCGTGGGACTTGAACTTGGAGAAGTTGCTGAAGATGTTGTGTCTGTAATTTCAGCAGTTGTACTTGTCCCTTCGGATGTGGATGTCGAGACAGTTGTGGGACTTGAACTTGGAGAAGTTGCTGAAGATGTTGTGTCTGTAATTTCAGCAGTTGTGCTTGTCCTTTCTGATGTGGATGTCGAGACAGTTGTGGGACTTGAACTTGGAGAAGTTGCTGAAGATGTGGTGTCTGTAATTTCAGCAGTTGTGCTTGTCCTTTCGGATGTGGATGTCGAGACAGTCGCGGGACTTAAACTTGGAGAAGTTGCTGTAGCTGTTGTCTCTGTGACTTGAGCAGTTGTGCTTGTCCCCTCCGATGTGGATGGCGAGACAGTCGTGGGACTTGAACTTGGAGAAGTTGCTGTAGCTGTTGTCTCTGTGACTTGAGCAGTTGTGCTTGTCCCTTCGGATGTGGATGTCGAGACAGTCGTGGGACTTGAACTTGGAGAAGTTGCTGAAGATGTTGTGTCTGTAATTTCAGCAGTTGTGCTTGTCCTTTTGGATGTGGATGTCAAGACAGTTGTGGGACTTGAACTTGGAGAAGTTGCTGAAGATGTTGTGTCTGTAATTTCAGCAGTTGTGCTTGTCCTTTCGGATGTGGATGTCAAGACAGTCGTGGGACTTGAACTTGGAGAAGTTGCTGAAGATGTTGTCTCTGTGATTACAGCAGTTGTGCTTGTCCCTTCGGATGTCGATGTCGAGACAGTCATGGGACTTGAACTTGGAGAAGTTGCTGTAGCTGTTGTCTCTGTGACTTGAACAGTTGTGCTTGTCCCTTCCGATGTGGATGTCGAGACAGTCGTGGGACTTGAACTTGGAGAAGTTGCTGTAGCTGTTGTCTCTGTGACTTGAGCAGTTGTGCTTGTCCCTTCCGATGTGTATGTCGAGACAGTTGTGGGACTTGAACTTGGAGAAGTTGCTGAAGATGTGGTGTCTGTAATTTCAGCAGTTGTGCTTGTCCTTTCGGATGTGGATGTCGAGACAGTCGTGGGACTTGAACTTGGAGAAGTTGCTGTAGCTGTTGTCTCTGTGACTTGAACAGTTGTGCTTGTCCCTTCCGATGTGGATGTCGAGACAGTCGTGGGACTTGAACTTGGAGAAGTTGCTGTAGCTGTTGTCTCTGTGACTTGAGCAGTTGTGCTTGTCCCTTCCGATGTGGATGTCGAGACAGTCGTGGGACTTGAACTTGGAGAAGTTGCTGAAGATGTTGTGTCTGTAATTTCAGCAGTTGTGCTTGTCCTTTCGGATGTGGATGTCGAGACAGTCGTGGGACTTGAACTTGGAGAAGTTGCTGTAGCTGTTGTCTCTGTGACTTGAGCAGTTGTGCTTGTCCCTTCCGATGTGGATGGCGAGACAGTCGTGGGACTTGAACTTGGAGAAGTTGCTGTAGCTGTTGTCTCTGTGACTTGAGCAGTTGTGCTTGTCCCTTCCGATGTGGATGTCAAGACAGTCGTGGGACTTGAACTTGGAGAAGGTGCTGAAGATGTTGTGTCTGTAATTTCAGCAGTTGTGCTTGTCCTTTCGGATGTGGATGTCAAGACAGTCGTGGGACTTGAACTTGGAGAAGTTGCTGAAGATGTTGTGTCTGTAATTTCAGCAGTTGTGCTTGTCCTTTCGGATGTGGATGTCAAGACAGTCGTGGGACTTGAACTTGGAGAAGTTGCTGAAGATGTTGTCTCTGTGATTACAGCAGTTGTGCTTGTCCCTTCGGATGTCGATGTCGAGACAGTTGTGGGACTTGAACTTGGAGAAGTTGCTGAAGATGTTGTGTCTGTAATTTCAGCAGTTGTGCTTGTCCCTTCGGATGTGGATGTCGAGACAGTTGTGGGACTTGAACTTGGAGAAGTTGCTGAAGATGTTGTGTCTGTAATTTCAGCAGTTGTGCTTGTCCTTTCGGATGTGGATGTCGAGACAGTCGTGGGACTTGAACTTGGAGAAGTTGCTGAAGATGTGGTGTCTGTAATTTCAGCAGTTGTGCTTGTCCTTTCGGATGTGGATGTCGAGACAGTCGTGGGACTTGAACTTGGAGAAGTTGCTGTAGCTGTTGTCTCTGTGACTTGAGCAGTTGTGCTTGTCCCTTCCGATGTTGATGGCGAGACAGTCGTGGGACTTGAACTTGGAGAAGTTGCTGTAGCTGTTGTCTCTGTGACTTGAGCAGTTGTGCTTGTCCCTTCGGATGTGGATGTCGAGACAGTCGTGGGACTTGAACTTGGAGAAGTTGCTGAAGATGTTGTGTCTGTAATTTCAGCAGTTGTGCTTGTCCTTTCGGATGTGGATGTCAAGACAGTTGTGGGACTTGAACTTGGAGAAGTTGCTGAAGATGTTGTGTCTGTAATTTCAGCAGTTGTGCTTGTCCTTTCGGATGTGGATGTAAAGACAGTCGTGGGACTTGAACTTGGAGAAGTTGCTGAAGATGTTGTCTCTGTGATTACAGCAGTTGTGCTTGTCCCTTCGGATGTGGATGTCGAGACAGTTGTGGGACTTGAACTTGGAGAAGTTGCTGAAGATGTTGTGTCTGTAATTTCAGCAGTTGTGCTTGTCCTTTCGGATGTGGATGTCGAGACAGTCGTGGGACTTGAACTTGGGGAAGTTGCTGTAGCTGTTGTCTCTGTGACTTGAGCAGTTGTGCTTGTCCCTTCCGATGTGGATGTCGAGACAGTCGTGGGACTTGAACTTGGAGAAGTTGCTGTAGCTGTTGTCTCTGTGACTTGAGCAGTTGTGCTTGTCCCTTCCGATGTGGATGTCGAGACAGTTGTGGGACTTGAACTTGGAGAAGTTGCTGAAGATGTTGTGTCTGTAATTTCAGCAGTTGTGCTTGTCCTTTCGGATGTGGATGTCAAGACAGTCGTGGGACTTGAACTTGGAGAAGTTGCTGAAGATGTTGTCTCTGTGATTACAGCAGTTGTGCTTGTCCCTTTGGATGTGG
Organism: Sprattus sprattus; assembly: GCF_963457725.1. NCBI lineage: Eukaryota > Metazoa > Chordata > Actinopteri > Clupeiformes > Clupeidae > Sprattus > Sprattus sprattus. The sequence goes on along the minus strand of NC_137911.1, from coordinate 31,839,317 downwards.
ATGTCGAGACAGTTGTGGGACTTGAACTTGGAGAAGTTGCTGAAGATGTTGTCTCTGTGATTACAGCAGTTGTGCTTGTCCTTTCGGATGTGGATGTTGAGACAGTCGTGGGACTTGAACTTGGAGAAGTTGCTGAAGATGTTGTCTCTGTGACTTGAGCAGTTGTGCTTGTCCCTTCGGATGTGGATGAGGACACAGTCTTGGGACTTGAACTTGGAGAAGTTGCTGAAGATGTTGTCTCTGTGACTTGAGCAGTTGTGCTTGTCCCTTTGGATGTGGATGTCGAGACAGTAGTGGGATTTGAACTTGGAGAAGTTGCAGAAGATGTTGTGTGTGTAACTTCAGCAGTTGTGCTTGTCCCTTCGGATGTTGATGTCGAGACAGTCGTGGGACTTGAACTTGGAGAAGTTGTGCTTCTCTCTTTCGATATGGAAGAGGACACAGTTGTGGGACTTGAACTTGGAGAAGTTGCTGAAGATTTTGTGTCTGTAATTTCAGCAGTTTTGCTTGTCGCTTCGGATGTGGATGTCAAGACAGTCGTGGGACTTGAACTTGAAGAAGATGCTGAAGAGGATGCGTCTGTGACTTGAGTAGTTGTGCTTGTCCCTTCGGATGTGGAAAGTAAAAGCAAATCATCTGGGTCAGGATTATTATACTAAAGGTTCCTCAGCTGTGCTTGTATTGTAGAGGGTTAACATACTTTAGTGGCTACTAAGGCTTGATAGATGTGTCTGATAATTTCTTACTCTTATATGCTCTTTTTTATGTGTAAAACTTCATTGTTCTGTTTTGTTGGTTTTAGGAACTTGTGCTGAAGTACACACTCCAAAGAAGAGATGGAAGACCATGTGGTCAATAGCAGAAGTGACAGCTTTCATGAAGTCAAGGATCATATGAGGTCATGAGGTCAAGCATCACATAGCTAGAGGATATTTTGACACAAAGGCAGAGTGCCACCAGTGCCAAACATCCTAAGAGCCTGTCCTACAAAACGGAACAGTCCAAAATATTATAGCAATGAAAAAAATATTTTCACTGATTGAAGTCCAGAAGTAATTCTAGTCACTGTACAAGAATCATATAAACAATTTAGTTTCAGGTAGCTTCATGATTCTCTCTAAACCCTTTTTAACAATATAGTTTTGAGGGTAGTCTTGTTTTGTATGTAGAGATGCCTGTCCTACAAGAAGGTCCAAGAGAAGGATGAGATTAATGAATACGTGAAGAGGTAATTTATGCATGCTTTTATAAACACATGTAGAAGTAGTTTATGTATGCTTTTATAAATACATGTATAAGTAGTTTATGCATGCTTTTATAAATACATATAGAAGTAGTTTATGCTAGGGTTAGCTTTACTAGGGTTAAAGTTGCTACTTCACTGAATTGTTTGGCATCAGTCATTGGTCTATGTAGCCAACCTTATGCTCTGGCTATAATATAAAAGCACGTCCAGCACCTCAGTTGAAACGTGTACATCCATAGTGATTACAGACTACATAATAGGATAAGCTAATAACCTTAGAATATCTTACTGGCCGTTTCTGGCTAAACATATCATATTGTATTATCTTGTATTAATTGGATGAGAATGTATTTCAAAACCAAAATACCATAACCTGCTGATTAATGCGAACGCACATCGCAACTGTAGTACATTATTTAATTATATGGCAACGACTGAATGAGCATTCTGATTTGCTACGGATCCATATTGGCCTCCAACAATAATTTGAAAATGAGCAAAAGCGATCAGTCTTTAGTTTTACTATCCAGACGAAATTCAGAAGATCACTGAACCCCCGCCTTATCCAAATTACCTACTATTTCAACTAATTATGCATATTTCTTGTTCCATGACAATGTGATACAACATTTACCTACTAGATTACACACGATCTGAGCAAAGCTTTGTCTGGCAAATTATCGTCTGCACTCAGTTTATAACGGAAATACAAAATGTAAGTTTCAGTGAACTAAAATAAAGTATGTGGGGGTAATATGACGTATGTACAGTGCCCTCCACAATTATTGGCACCCTCAGTGAATGTGACCAAAACAGGCTATGAAAAAATATGTCTTTGCTGTTTATCCTCTTGGTCTTTCCCTCAAAATATTCACTAAATTCTTATCTTTTCATTTAAGTAACATTATGGAAAGAATTTACTGTGGCCTCTTTAGAGGATGTGGATGATATTTCTGCTGGGGGGGGGGGGATATGGCGTGGTTGAAACTGAAAGGGTGGGTGGGGTTTATTAATATGGTCTGATATGTGAAATATACCAACACCTAACATATGCTTACATGCTCTTTATGATCGGTGAATTATTTCTTCTGCCATGTCCCTGATTGTTTCCCCTCCCCTATTATCTAAGGAGACAATGTTATTGTTTTTGAACTATATAAATAAAATTGGATTTAATTGGTAACTTTTTTTGGTACTCCCGTAGATCATAAACCCTTGAATATAAAAATGACTCAGTGAAATCCGTTGAGAAATGTTAACGCTATAGTGCTTTTTATCCAGAAAAAACGCAGGTCAACCGTTTACTTGCGTTTGTTTACAGGCCAGTCTTCACTTCTCCAATATGGCAGCGGCGTTGGCACAAGATCCAAAGGCCAATTGGCATTTATGTATAGAATATATGTGGAGAATGGGAGAAATAATTGCATATGTATATCCGTGTGTGCGTGCACGATTGTATGCAAGCACAATGTCTGTGTGTGTGCATGCGTGCGTGATTGTATGCAAGCGCAGTGTGTGTGTGTGTGTGTGTGTGTGTGTGTGTGTGTGTGTGTGTGTGTGTGTGTGTGTGTGTGTGTGTGTGTGTGTGTGTGTAAGTGTGTGTGTAAGTGTGCGCATTCGGGTAGAAGAGTGTCTTTAATGTGCAGTTGCATTGGGACCGTCACAGGTGTCTATGGCTAACGGAAATGGGGTGTTGATGGAGACGTTTGAGATCTTGAGATTGACAGGTCAACAACCAATCACGCCGCTAACATTAGATAGCTGGCATAGGGAGCTCTCAATCCAAAATGGCAGAGGCAGACGTTCACTCACGTTGTATTTTGGGCATGGTTAGCAAATGTGATTATAAACATGAACACCCCCAAGGTCACCCATATACAGCCTAACACCAGTAGCCTTGGCCCAGTTTAGCGACAATCGATTTTCCCCATCACAGAATTTTTACGATGCGTAGTACAATGATCATTTTCACGCTAGTAATGTTAACTGCCATAATCTGTAAGTGATGCATTTAATTCAGGGGTTGTGTTTATCTAGCCTAAGGCCCTTTTTATAAGACAGGTTAGCCGAATTTGTTTGCCATTTGTTCGTGACAACCCTAATACAGACAAGTGCTCATGACATCAGCCATAAAACAACAGCAGATATCTGGCTTCCAAAGGTCGCCATTGTTCAGAGACAACAAGATCGGGTAAATAAACTGGACTGGACAAACTAGATGCTGAGAGACAGACACACCCTTCCCATTGATCACCCACACACACACACACACACACACACACACACACACACACACACACACACACACACACACACACACACACGTCATAGCTACATTGATAGGAAACACACTCACAAGGAAGACTGACACTGAGCCTCGATTCACATTCAGTTACTAGCTCTGTACACACACAGAAGACAGAGAAGAAGAGGGGAGGAGTCGACAGGAGAGGAAGATGGCATCCAACCCCTGTGCTTTGGTAGTGTTGTTGGTGAGTTACACTAACGTTACCAGACAACCACCAGCACTACCATTGGTACACCTAAGTTGTAATGGTTTTGAATGTGAAATACAAGCCATAATAACGCGATGACTTCTCTTCATGGTGTTCAGGGGATTAAAAGGTGTGGCTACCTCCTGCATGTGACTGGTGTGTGTGTGTGTGTGTGTGTGTGTGTGTGCTCCTGCATGTGACTGGTGTGTGTGTGTGTGTGTGTGTGCTCCTGCATGTGACTGGTGTGTGTGTGTGTGTGTGTGTGTGTGCTCCTGCATGTGACTGGTGTGTGTGTGTGTGTGTGTGTGTGTGTGCTCCTGCATGTGACTGGTGTGTGTGTGTGTGTGTGTGTGTGTGTGCTCCTGTATGTGACTGGTGTGTGTGTGTGTGTGTGTGTGTGTGTGCTCCTGCATGTGACTGGTGTGTGTGTGTGTGTGTGTGTGTGTGTGCTCCTGTATGTGACTGGTGTGTGTGTGTGTGTGTGTGTGTGTGTGTGCTCCTGTATGTGACTGGTGTGTGTGTGTGTGTGTGTGTGTGTGTGCTCCTGCATGTGACTGGTGTGTGTGTGTGTGTGTGTGTGTGTGTGCTCCTGTATGTGACTGGTGTGTGTGTGTGTGTGTGTGTGTGCTCCTGTATGTGACTGGGTGTGCTGGGGCGGCCCTAGCGCATTTGGCGCTCTAGGCGAGCTTCACTCCTTCTTCCCCACGAAAACGGAATTGCAACTTTTAAACGCTATTTTGGTTTTGAATGTGAAATACAAGCCACCGTAGCTATAGCATAATGCGATGAGGGGTTTCAGGGGTTAAGAAAGTGTGGCATGTGACTGGTGTGCGGGTGTGCAGGGGCGGCCCTAGCACATTTGGCGCTCTAGGCGAGCTTCACTCCTGGCGCAGAACAGAATTGCAACTTTCAAACGTTATTTTGCCAAAGTAAGACTGAATTTCTTACGATGAACAAACATTAATTGGAGAACAAATTCACTGAGAAAATGTCAGGCCTGTGCTGAACTACACTCCGGCCGTGCCCCCCTGTTCAACTGTTTATGAACACACACACACACACCTCCACGTCATCTTCCCAATCGCCTGCAAATAATGTTTTCTTAGTCTGCTAAAAGTGAATCTAAAATGATATAACAAAAGTATTGTAACAAATCATGGAAGTGCGTGATATGTGTTATAGCGTGTATTACTAAATACTAACCATAAAACAATTTCAAAATGGCACGGGCTTTATTCCCTGGTACAAGTTATCTCGAACAGACTGTGTTACCATCACACACCTGTATAAACTCAGTCCCAACACAGAACAACGACATGCAATAAGAGAACAGTAAGCAACATTGTTAGGGAACATCGTTGAGCACTAGTGCATCACACATAGAAAAGTATGGCCCACCGCACAGCATTATGGGGCGACAATGCCGGACCGTTTCAGTATGTAGAATTATCATTATTTGTTAAATGTAGCTATTGTGTAGTTATTAAGCATTTTGGTGTATTTGGGCATTTTACCCTAATGTTAGATTTTTTTTTTTTAATGTCAAATTATTGGTTGGCGATATAGAAAGGGGCGCAAAAACAACTATTATTTTTTTTTTTTGCTGGGCGCAGTTTTTAAAATTATAATAATAATAAATAGGAGAATATTTTGTATCATTTAACAATTATATTTAACATTTATAGTCATGATTCCAAGACTGAGGCATCCTGATGTCCTTACATAAATAAAAGCACTATACGAACACTGCAAATGGCAGTGAATAAATAAATAAGCACTAAACTCAATCGTGTGGATA
>NC_137911.1:31818778-31828778 GCF_963457725.1 Sprattus sprattus | reverse complement strand
TTTAGGGAGAGGGACAGGGTTATGCTGTTTAAAAGGGTTGGGGACAGGGTTATGCTGTTTAAAAGGGTTGGGGACAGGGTTATGCTGTTTAAAGGGTTTAGGGAGAGGGAGAGGGTTATGCTGTTTAAAGGGTTTAGGGAGAGGGAGAGGGTTATGCTGTTTAAAGGGTTTAGGGAGAGGGAGAGGGTTATGCTGTTTAAAAGGGTTTAGGGAGAGGGAGAGGGAGAGGGTTATGCTGTTTAAAAGGGTTTAGGGAGAGGGACAGGGAGAGGGTTATGCTGTTTAAAAGGGTTTAGGGAGAGGGACAGGGTTATGCTGTTTAAAAGGGTTGGGGACAGGGAGAGGGACAGGGTTATGCTGTTTAAAAGGGTTGGGGACAGGGACAGGCTTAGGGCTATACTGGGTTATGTTCAGGGGAAAGGGGGTTAAGGTTAGAATCAGCAAGAAGCAGTTCATGTAAAAATTCTGGAGATTAAAGGAGATTCTGAGGAATATTTTCAAGATTCAATTCAATATATAAAGCGCCAAAACAATATGATTGTCTCAGGGCACACACACACACACACACACACACACACACACACACACACACACACACACACACACACAACCACTTTACAGAGCCCAGGGCCTGCGTCATGCTAGACATCAATTTGATAAACAGATAAGGAGATACATATTTAGATAATAATGTGTGTTTATTTTGATGAGTCATGTTTAGCTATACTGTATGGAAATGTGTGTTTATTTTGATGAGTCATGTTTAGCTATGCTGTATGGAAATGTGTGTTTATTTTGATCAGTCATGTTTAGCTATACTGTATTGGAAATGTGTGTTTATTTTGATGAGTCATGTTTAGTTAGGCTGGCTGGCTTGGTGCACAGGGATTTTTAGTTATACAAGCATAGTAAGGGTTGGTGCACACAGGGATGGATTACCGAACGGAACACACACACACACTCACACACACGTCTGAACGGATTTGTGGATACCTCTCTCTCTCTCTCTCTCTCTCTCTCTCTCTCTCTCTCTCTCTCTCTCTCTCTCTCTCTCACACACACACACACACACACGTACACTTAGTCCTAGTCAATGTTCACCACCAGCAGAACTATGCAACTACAGCAATTTTTGCCGACATTTTGGTTTGATCTGTGTGTATGTGTGTTTGTGTGTGTGTGTGTTTGTTGTGCTGTAGTAAGCCTATACAGTGTGTGTTTGTGTGTGTGTGTGTGTTTGTTGTGCTGTAGTAAGCCTATATAGTGTGTGTGTGAGTGTGTGTATGTGTGTTGTGCTATAGTACAGCATACATTCACACACACACTCTCTCTCACACACACACACACACACACACACACACACACACACACACACGGACACACGCACACACACACCTACAAATTCAATAGCAGTACATTACTGGCTGATGACAGCTGCATGAGGAGCAATATGCTGTACCTGGGATCCGCAGGGGTACAGGCTCTTTTTTGAGTTGCCGCTACGTCCAGACAGGACATTGCAATATTTGTGACGTAAAAAAAGTGTGGATTAGTTTTTCTACATCTTGGAGGGGTTGGACTTTCCTGATTTTGGCAATATTATGTAGATGATAAAATGATGTCTTTGAGAGTCGGAGGGGTAGGAGGGCTTGTTTGGAAGTTACACCAAGATGTTTGATGCTAGATGTGTTAGATGTTAATGAGATGCCATTGAGTGTGGGTATATTGCTATATAAACCTCAGTTTCATGGTGTTAGGGACCAGGAAGTTGTAAGTTATCCAGGATTTAACAACTTGCAGACAAACTTTTATCCTGGGTAGATAAAGTTTAGTGTTATCAGCATAGTAGTAGTTGTGTGAAAGACAATGTTTTGATAAAGGCTTCTGGTTTCCATACACTGCACGAAAAGCAAGATTATCGGGCCCGTAAACGCTGTGATACTGCCACGAATGATATGCATTCCTGGTTGATATCGGACATTCCCCCGAAATTTCCGTCTGCCGCAAATTCACGGAATTTCCCGAATACAGACCAAGAGGGGAGAGGGGGGCGATGTGTTAATTCTTACCTCCCGCTGACAGAGGTGTGAAAGGCTCTTATTAGCATATTGACTGTAGCCTCACACACAATGCAGCCATTGGTTGAAAATGACCATGATTTAAAACGTAACCGTCTTGTGATTGGGGAAAGAGATTCTTCCCTATTGGTCAACTTTCAACTGACAAAATCGTAGCCCCTCCCATTAACAGCTATTGCCTCATAAAAACGAAATTAATAATTTATGTATAATAATATAGGCTACTAATAATGGTTATATATGAAATTAATGAATTTCTTATTAATCATTTAAATCATAATCATAGTAGGCCTAATAGAAAGGCAGTTGCTTTAGACAAATCGAGCATTAGTCAGGAATTGAAAACCAAAGCTTTATTTACACAGAAAAACAGAGAAAAGAAAAAAAAAACAGCAGCAGCAATAACAGCAACACAGCACTGGGACAAAATATTTTTGCAACGGCTTTAATAGTGGCGGAAATGTCTCTTTGCAGCCTCAGAGTCATACACCGGTGGTGGTAGTCTTGGCGAAGGTGTGCCGACACGAAGCCTTCTATGGTGCGTTAGCGTATCTCGGGTCCAGGTCGAGTCTTCCCTGCAGAGCCGTACACAGGTCAGAGAGCTCGCTGCTTCTGAAAACTGGCTGCCGGACGATCCAGCCAGTTTCCCCCTCGTCTGTGCCATCTTCTTCATCGGACATCAGGTCCAGAGTTACGTCCTGCCATAGGTCCATTTCGTCCCTCGTCAAGACAGTCGTCCTCGCCTCCAACCGCTGTAAAGATAAACCAAATTAGTGCCGCTGTGCTGACACAAAAATTACGCATATTTCTATACTTCGTCCATCAAATGTGTTTAACGGCTGGGATGTAGGCTACATTTGCTTATAAAGAACATTTCTGATGCAAAAACGTCACATTTTATTAACACGATTACAAAGGACCGTGCGCTGCAATTACTGTAGCCTACAGCTGGTCTAATCCTTATCAATCTTACCCTCTTTCTTCTCTGGCGAAAACGGGCTGCAGATTTTGTGGCCGCTGCCTGGACAGCAAGGCTTGGCTGGCTGTACCGGTAATTTCTCCGGACAGTCTCGTAATACGTCTTACAAGCCGCTGGAAAATAAATAATTAAGTTAAAAGTTAGAGTTAAGTTAAAAGTTAAATAACAGATAACATCGTTGTGCTACCTCAGATGCCACAGATAACAACAAACTGAAAACAAAAGTAATATATAAGGTCACTTACTTAAAATAATTCCACGGTCCACACCGCTCATGTCCGGACACTGGGACAGGGCAACCACCAAATCTGTTGTGACTGCCGTGTTATGCGGTGAGCTCAATCTGTGAAAAACAAAATGTCAATAGTTTAGTTGAATGATAGAGAATGATACACCGACTTTAGCTGAACATATCCAGTATTTGTCTTTAAATCTCACCCTTGCATTGGTTCATATTGCATGGCGTTATCCTCTCTGTTGTGTAAACGCCTCAGTTTCCTGTAGTAGTAGCCTACAATACACATTTTCAGAGTTAGGCTAAGCAACAGTCATGGACAGTCTGGCACGTTTCACAATGATTTCCCTGAATAATTTACATTGCTTGCGGGCAAAGTCTGAGGCCTTGTATATCTGTAAGAAGAAATCACCTAAAAATAAATAGACTTACGGCGATTTTTGGATTATGCGCCCTTCGTTTCCTGGGCGGCTCTGGACAGCTGCAGCTGTGATGCGGCGGTAGGAGATTCCCATTGAGAGGGAACTGGAGTGAAGAACTGGAGACGATGACGTCTTGGTCATTGGCATTCTGGCAGCAGTTTAAATTCCGCGGTTCAGGTTGAAATTGTTGGCGGGAGTGATCTCATTTGTCTCGCGAGACCGTTCGTGCGCCCACGACGCGTGTGTTTGGACGATGGCTATTAGTCAACAAATAAATCTAAAGTAACTGACACATAAGCTTGGGAAAAATATGGAATTATAATCTTTTTATGGAGGTCTAAATTGCTGGGGACAAAGCTGCATGAAGAATATACAATGTATGATTTTGAGTATATTAGTGCAGCTATCTTTAAAACAGACATTGGTATTTATACAGTACATAATCACTTGTGTGTCATCCTTTTCTAAAGTGCCAACACTCAATTACACTGTAAAAAGTGGTGCTGGGTTAAAGTTAATTGCACTAGATTAAAATTTAAAGATTTACTCAATTCAATGTAGCTTTTGATTAAACAAACTTATATTGTCTTCAGAAAACTGTAACGTGTCTTAGAAAACTGTAACGTTCTGCTAATCTCTCCATTCCATAAGATTATCTTGGATGAGCATGACAGATGTGCTTTACGAACAATGTATCACCAGATGTACCCTAACAACTGTATAATTGAGGTTGACTGTTTTAGCATGACATGCAAAAGGGTATCATATCTCAATGTAAATTACTCCATAGAAGGATCTAGAGCAAAGAGATCAGCGTATAATAAGTGGTGTGCCAACACTAACAGTTTTGAGGTGCCCATCATTGACCCTCTATCTGAACCAAGACCAGCTGTTATAAAGCAGTTCTTAGTTGTTAATGTCATGACAAAAAGTACTACATGCAAACATGTTCTAGCTTAAGTTTCTAGGCTTAATCTAGGATCCCCATCCTGACAGACATTTTTATGGAAAGCCAGTAGAAGTTTGGAGTTTGCAGGGAGCAGACACCACCCACCCAGCATCGTTCCTCCCTATAGAACGCATTGCTGGGAGATGTGTTGTACACACATCCACTGTGCAGTTAAGCAAGACAAGGGAAAAGGTTACTGTTGTTGGGGGGGGGGGGGGGGGGGTGTTTCAATCCAGGTAAATAAATTCAATTAACATAACAAAACCTAGGCCTGGCCAAGGGGAAGGGGGGGGCCTTTCACACCAATGTGGGCTTCTACGGCAATACACAGGGTCAAAAACTGTCGTAAATCCCACATTTCATGCAGTGATAGTTATAAGAGGTCATTCATGTTTGCAGTATCTATATAGAGAAAAGGAATAGTGATAACACTTTTCCAGCGCTTTGACGGGCTCTAAAGCCAGATTGTGCTCCTCGATATTGTTTTTATGTAGAAAGGAAGTCAGTTGCTCTGCTATTAAACCAGGAACCTGTCCTGATCCAATGAACATCCCCCCCACACACACACACAGACACACACAAATACAACCTGTCCTGATCCAACGAATTGTTCAATACTTCAAGTAGTGTCTCATTTCCATTTGTTTCCAATTATTTGCACACTTCTTTCAATACCATGTACACACACACACACACACACACACACACACACACACACACACACACACACACACACACACACTTCTTTTAATACCATGTACACACACACACACACACACACACACACACACACACACACACTTATTTTAATACCATGTACACACACACACACACTTCTTTTAATACCATGTACACACACACACACACACACACAAACACACTTCTTTTAATACCATGTACACACACACACACACACACACACACTTCTTTCAATACCATGTACACACACACACACACACACACACAAACACACACACACACACACACACACACACACACACACACACACTTCTTTCAATACCATGGGGATGGTTACTTTTGCATGGATACTATTCCATTGCTTAGGTACAAAATATATTCAATGACCACTTCTTCTGAAATTCATGGATAAATGTCTTTCTTACTCTCTCTCACACACATACACACACACACACACACACACACACACACACACACACACACACACACACACACACACACACTTCTTTCAATACCATGGGGATGGTTACTTTTGCATGGATACTATTCCATTGCTTAGGTACAAAATATATTCAATGACCACTTCTTCTGAAATTCATGGATAAATGTCTTTCTTACTCTCTCTCACACACATACACACACACACACACACACACACACACGTCTTAGTCAATGTTCACCTGCAGCAGAACTGTGCAGCTTTTTTGCCAACATTTTGTGTTGATATGTGTGTTTGTAGTGCTTGAATTGAAAGGAGGAGAGGCCCATATTCACTTAAGAACAAGATAGAGAGATCATACTGTCAACCAGATTTTGGCAAAAACGTAATGCTATCAGGCTCAGAGAAATTCAATTCGGTGACCATGCCATTTTCAATACAGTAATGTCAATCAGGTCTCTCAGTCAACACTGGCAACACTGACATCCTAAAAAGACATCAGGGTAAAATGCAACTTTATTTGTACTGTATTTTCTGATCTTTTTTGACTGTAAATGGAATTGCAACCTGTACTGGAAACATCTTTTCACCTTTGTCTGATATTTGCTGAGCTTACAGTGTTATGCACACTACTGAAGTAGCATGAAAACTGGGACATGTTTTGTTGCGATGCTCCATGTTGACATGTTGACTGATTTGGGTATATGGAGAGAATTACGTAAATAATATTTTCATCAGCATTGGTCTTGTGTAGTGTTTTTACTGTATTGTGTGCTTTCACTTTCTCTGTGTACTTCACTTACACTACTCTAATCACTGAGAAGCAGTATTGCTAAAAGTGTTTTAGGTTTATAACAGAAGTGTGTAAGTGGTACAAACAGAATTCAGCATATGCAATCTGTGTGTTTCATATGGTAACAAAATATGGTTTTGTTAAATGAGTGTATAGATTTTCCAAGAGTGTTTCATTTTGCAATGGATCTGATGTTTTTGTTCATTGGGTGTGTGGTTGTGCTTTTTGTGTGAGGAGATTGAAAAACAAAACTAAGCAGTCAAAATTGTGTGTATCCGATCGTAAAAAACTGTAACGAAAGTGGCGTAAATGTGATACATTTTTGTGAAGGAAGGATTTACATAAATTGAACGTATATGGAAAACACCCATATTCTTCAGTAATTCATGAAGTTATTTCCATGAATTTTGGATAAAGTGGTAATTGAAAAATTGTTTGTTATAAACACGCCAACGAAAAAGCTAACACTTGAAGCCAACAGCAGATTTGTTTATCAACTAACGATAACAAGCAGTCTACGCCATATTGTGGCCCTTTGATCCGGATACTAACTATGTCTGCATCCGGGTTAAACGTAGGTCACTACACTCTGGCTATGGTCCAATAGTCTTAAAATGCTGTCTTAAAAGAGAGAAGGAAGGATAGTTCCAATTCGCTTAATATTTTTCTTCAGGGTTATAAGATACCTTGAAATAGGTCAGATAACGGTCATTTTTCAAGGTACCGACCTAATCACACACATTTCCATCTTGCCCCTTAGGAGGCCCAGGCCTGATTGGCTGTTTTAGGAAGTCTCACATGCCTTGATGTTTTTGTATATTTCCCCCCTAACTAAATGTATTGATGCAAAAGTGGCATTTATGATTTTATTCTAGAAGACCTCAGGAGTAAAAGGAATGTAGTAAAGTAAAATGTTATTCAAATCAAGTGTAAACAGTCCCTTTCAAAAACCTTCTTTCAGAGGGGCTCAGAATTTGTACAAAAAAAACATTGTAAAGAATTCAGACCGAGACTCTGAAACTCTGAACCTTGTAAACAAAGGTGTTTGCTCCACAAATTTAAGTTAAGCATTCAGAAAGTGTGTCTTGTTTCACTACTAAGTCTTTATAATTTCAGAGTGACCTATTCCTTTCCAAAACTAGTGACCCTACTCAGTGCATATTGAGTTAGATGTAAAAAACCTGGGACACCTTGGTCAGAGACAATGGCCATTACGTAATGGCCCTGGAATGTCCTTGTGGCCCTTTACCCCCTACAGGTTTTTTTTTGCCACATCATGATCACCAATGTGATCATTGAATTAGCATACCCTTATCATATCAATAGCTGTCATTTGCTAATGGGCGGGTTGTTAGGAGCTGAAACCTCACTCAGAGACCGAAATGTACAAGGTATTAGTTATATTCTCCTTACAAGTTGATTATTTATATTTTAGTTTCGAACTGTACATAAAAGTAAAGGGCTCAAGGTTTCTGGGGGTGTTCTTTTGATGTCTCTAGGACAAAAACTCACAGAGCCTCAAAGGCATATTGGCAACAAGAAAACATTTCCCCACCGGTGTCCTAAGGGTTAACAGGCACCACACACAGGCAGACACATTAGCATTCTAATGGTTTGACAGTGTATTCAAAAGGTTTTCGAGTGTGCTCTAAGAGTTTGCCAGTGTTCTAAGGTTTTCCAGTGTGTTCTAAGAGTTTGACAGTGTTCTATGGTTTGCCAGTGTGCTCTAAGAGTTTGCAGTGTGTTCTAAGAGTTTACCAGTGTGTTCTAAGCGTTCATCAGTGTGTTCTAAGAGTTTGCAGTGTGTTCTAAGAGTTTGACAGTGTGTTCTAAGCGTTCATCAGTGTGTTCTAAGAGTGTGTTGTGGGTCTCTGCTTCAGTGTGATGCAGCTTTTTTCTTATCAGACACGCCAGAGACACTTTCCCTGTAACTGTAGCGACACAGGATACACCTGTGCCATTCATTTTACAACGTTTACACGTTTACAACGTGACACCTGTGCTACCATTCATTTCTCATTTCTCACACTGTGAAAAATTAGTTTTTATTATTCATTATAAAAAAATGTCACTGCCTAGCTTCCTGTCATAACTTCACCGTCCTATCCAAATAGTCTTTTTTTTTTTAAGTTGCGCTAACTGCATTAAAATATTTAGTTGTGTTAATCGCAATCGTGTGTGTATATGTACAACCTAATCAGACACGTCTCCATCTAACATTAACACCAACCTAATCAGACACGTCTCCATCTAACATTAACACCAACCTAATCAGACACGTCTCCATCTAACATTAACACCAGCCTAATCAGACACGTCTCCATCTAACATCAACACCAACCTAATCAGACACGTTTCCATCTTACATCAACACCAACCTAATCAGACACATTAACAGGCACCAACCTAATCAGACACATTAACAGGCACCAGCCTAATCAGACAGGTCTCCATCTTACATTAACACCAACCTGGCACCAACCTTATCAGAGTTTTAAGTTAAAGTATTAATCCATCTTACCTGCTGGGAGCGTCAGGCTGAGGATGACGGCTATAAGGCAGGTGTAGCTCCCTGTAGAAGCCATTTTCCATGGACTGGACACCCTTACTCTCACCTGAGAAACGACACCTTCACTCTCACCGATGCTACGCTAAATGAATGCGGGGCGAGTCTGCGATTGATCATTGACCCCTGCTGCTCTGGCACCTTAACTGCTAGCTTCATCAAACATCCTGTCTATTGATGCTATAACAGATAAGATAATGGTGGTTGTCACACGAACATGTCAGTCCACCCATATGACAATAAAAACACCAAGACTCAGACACACCCACACACTGAGACGTACTCACACAAATCCCACCATCTTTTATCCTAAGGTTTTGGATTATTTTGGGTACATTCAAATCCACTGTTAACAAGAACACTCACTTTACTTTCGGGAACAATGTTAGCCATTAACAAATCAACGCATAACTTATGAGTGTATGAGTGCTCAACATTTTTCTGGGTAATTTATTGTCCCATGGAAACACATCGGTGGACTTTGGACTGACATGTGTTGTCATTCATCATTTCAGTCTGATTTTATGGAAAATAATCCTTCACTTTTATGTGTGTGTCTGTGTGTGTGTGTGTGTGTGTGTGTGTGTGTGTGTGTGTGTGAATGAATATAATCCTTCACTTAAGAACAAGGAAACTGTTTTAGAGGAATAATGATGTATTTACATTTTATTACGGATGAATGAATTATTGTGGGGAGCACAGGGGTGGACTTTGGACTGACTCATTGAAGCGCTCACACACACACACACACACCCATGCAGGTATTACTTATTTATGTGCTCACACACACACACACATACATGGAGGTATTACTTATTGAAGTGCTCACACACACGCACA